>NW_026057579.1:21229247-21244053 GCF_023721935.1 Panthera uncia | reverse complement strand
CCCCCCCCCCCCCCCCCCCCCCCCCCCGTTAAGCGCTGATTTAGAAGAATACACACATGTGTGTGCTTGTACAAGAACAAGTTAGGTAACATCTTGTGGTGCCTTATAATTTACAACCTCTTCACATGCATCCTCATTGGATCTTCATAACACTTTACTAGAAAGGAACTCAGATATAGAAAGACTAATTTGATTTCAAGGAGCACATAGCTAGTGAGTGTCAGAGCCAAAAATCAAATTCATATCTTCTGGGTCCTGGTCCAAGGCTCTAACTACAGCAAGCTGTCTTGTATATGTCTCTCCTGCCAATTGCAAAATCTTATCTCTTTATTTACATCCCTCTGCTGAGCACACCTCTTGCAAGAAGGTTATTAGAAAAAAAAAATTGTTTTTGTAGGCTTCATGCCCAGTGTGGAGCCCAACACGGGGCTTGAATCTGACCTGAGCTAAGATCAAGAGTCTGATGCTTAACTGACTGAGCCGCCCAGTCACCCCCAAATTATGTTTTTTCATAAAGCTTTCTGTTTTACAAAAATGCCCATCAGGGGTGCCTGGGTGGCTCTGTCAGTTGGGCATCCGACTTTGGCTCAGGTCACGATCTCATGGTCTGTGAATTTGAGCCCTATGTCTGGCTCTCCGCTGACAGGGTGGAGCCTGCTTCGGATCCTCTGTCTCCCTCTCTCTGCCCCTCCCCTGCTCATGCTCTCTCTCAAAAGATAATATAATATAAGATAAGATAAGATAAAATATAAAATAAAATAGAAAAAAAATTTAATGCCCATCAGCTACTGTCCCTCTTCTTGCCATCTATATCAAATGGCCAAGAAATATATGAAAAACAGTAGTAAGTATATTACCAGATGTCAGACAATACTATGATAATGATAACAATGACAGTATAGTACATGTTTCTGAAGTGTTTGTTCTATAGAAATAAATGCCAGTATATAAGGACATATGTAGAGAAATGTTTCTTGCAGCATTGATCATAGAGAAAAAATGTAGAAACAAAATAAATCCCATTACTCAGGGAATGGCTGGATAAAAGATGAACCCATACATCCATTTGAAAAATGCCTTAGAGCTATAGCAGTTGACATAGAGGGATTTCTGTGAAACATTCATTTAATGAGAGTAACATTTTGGTAAAACAATGGCAAATGTCCATATATGCATATACATGGCTATACACATACTTATATGGTCATGTGAGCATGAAAAAAGATACAGAATCTTTTTATATGGAGTTATTTTTATATATCTTATTTTGGGAGAGAGTGCCTACCTCATGGGAGGTAGGGAAAAAATACAAAATACAAAAAGAATAAGCACTTTATAGGGCGCCTGGGTGGCTCAGTCGGTTAGGCGGCCGACTTCGGCTCGGGTCATGATCTCGCGGTCCGTGAGTTCGAGCCCCGCGTCAGGCTCTGTGCTGACAGCTCAGAGCCTGGAGCCTGTTTCAGATTCTGTGTCTCCCTCTCTCTGACCCTCCCCCGTTCATGCTCTGTCTCTGTCTCAAAAATAAATAAACGTTAAAAAAAATTAAAAAAAAGGATAAGCACTTTATATGTAGAACTATGTGAAAGAAATGAAACATTTAAATTTTAAAAAATTGAGTTGGAATGCTACACTCATAGTCTCAATGAACCATATCTCCCTGTAACCACACGAGACCCTGAGCTGGAAGACTCAGCTAAATTGTTCCCAGGTTCCTGACCCATAGAAACTGTGAGATAATATATGTTTGCTGTTTTAAGCCACTAAGTTTGGGGGCAATTTGTTATGCAACAATAGGTAACTAATACAAGAGAGAAAAGAGGAGGAAAAGATTATGGAAGAAGAGTAGGTAGGACACAAGACAGCTCCCTTGAGCTGGGGAGTAAGGATCAGTTTGGCCTTTCCTCCAAATGCACAAGCCACTGCAGAAACATGCACATCTGTACTCTGCATGGCCTTCAGCCTCTTTGCAGAGAAGTCCTCCTTATAACCAAACCCGGCTGTGGCACCCAGCGTCTAGGCCATCTCAATTTTCTCCTTGGGGCTCGTGGTCACCAGGGAGATGGCTCTGAATAGTCTGGCCAACTGAACGGCAGCTGTGCCCACATCCCCACTGCCAGGAGGGATGAGCCCTCTCAGCCCCTCTTGTACGCCTCCTGTGGCAGCAACCCAGGTTAGAATATGCTGAGCCAGCAATGGCACAGGGGAGGGAAGTTATAGGGTTGGCTTTGGAAAGATAAACCATCTAGTGTATTGAGGGTGTGACGAGAGACAAGCCAAGGGTCAGGTGGGCCCTGGGTCACAGAAGGCACTGAGTGTGAGGAGCCATCCAGAGTTCTGGAGCTCAGGGAGCCTTGATCAGCACTGGGTTTGTACAAAATCAATCCAGCAGGCAAGGAGAGGGTTGAGGGTCAGAATTGTTCTAAAGGGGCCTCCTGGGGTGCACGGCTAGTTCAGTCAGTTAAGCATCCGACTCTCGGTTTCAGCTCAGGTTAAGATCTCGCCATTTCTCGTGAGTTTGAGCCCTGCATTGGGCTCTGTACTGACAAGGTGGAGACTGTTTGGGAATCTCTCTCTCTCTCTCTCTCTCTCTCTCTCTCTCTTTCAACAAATAAATAAATAGATACACTTAAGAAAATAAAAAAAGCAGAGGGTGGGGAGCTAAGAGTCTAGGGAGCTTCTGGGACAGACAGCCCCCAGGACAGATGGCTGGGCCGCTCTGTTCCCTCTTTGTAGCAGATGAATGGAACAGGAAGTTCTCCTCCACTGCCTGTGAGGGACCCAGCAGAAGGACCGAAGGACAGTTTCCTCTCGGGATGAGGACAAGCAGCTGGAACTGCTCTGAGAAGCTTGGTTCTGCCTCACATTGGTCATAAAAATTGTCCACAGTTGTCTCCATGGGGGACAGGTCCCATCAACATTGGGATTAAAGGTTAGAGTGTGTCAGGGCATCGGTGAGGGGCTTAGAGATGAAGGTTAGGGCAGTCAGAGGCCTGAGTTGGTGTCAGCAGTTAGCTTTGAGTGACAGGGCAGGGCTAGCAGGAGGGGTCTCTGGGGGTTGAGGGTCTTCCTCACGCATGCAGTGTAACGGCCAGAAAACAGTGAGCCAGGCCTTCGGGATAGCTGCCGCCTAGGGCAGGGTCAGTCCTCCAGGATGGGCATGGGCATGAGCATGAGGAGCCCTTCGGGGATGGTGACATACTGAGCTTGACTCCTGCCAGGCAGCAAAACCATGGCTGGGTGTCTGATCTCCCACTGCTGCTGGCAGCGTGGGCTCCAGCTCTGCCCATGTCTAGAGTCCCAAAATGCTGATGGCTACTGAGGGCTGGAATACTGGCTTTGTCTTGCAGAAAGAGGGGCACATGGGTGAGTAAGTGGGTCTGATGAGACAGGTCCGGGGTCCAGTGCCAGTCTTCGTTGTTGCTGGAGGAAGATGGCCACCCCACAGAACAAGTTGCTTTTCTTAAAGCAACTTTTCCTGCCCTAGTTCCCTTTCTGTGAAGAGCTACATGTAGGGATTGGGTGGAATTTTTGCAGTGGCAGTATTTCACAATCCCCCATATCGCTGGCCTCTAAAGAGTCTCCCCCAAAGGTTTCTATTTTGGCAGAACAAACAAGATCTTCTGCGTTAGGAATGGGGTGGAGGAAGTGATCTGAGGTGCAGTTGCTGCTACTGCTGCTGAAGTTAAATGGGGTTGGGGGCCTGGAAGAATCTCGTCCAGGTGTCCAGCAGGCTCCTGGCCCCTTCAAAGGGTTTTGCACAGTGCTGCTGAGTCACCTTGAGGCAATAGCTTCTCTGGTGACCAAGCTCAGTGGTGACTCAGGGTTCTGGAGCAGACCCTCTTCCCTGGAGGAGCTGGGCCAGCTCTTGTCTAGGTTGTTCATGCAGCTTTTGTGCCTGCAGGCCTTTCTGTGGGCTCTTTCTCCCCTCCCTCTGTGCGGACTCCACACTGAGCTTGATGGAGCAAATCCTAGGAGCAGGGACTTAGGCAAGCTCTGGGAGAGAGAAGACTTGGAGTCAGCCTGGTGGAGTCCTCTGCCTCCATCTTCTGGGGTCTGCTTTTTGGCTACCTGCCCCTGCCATCTTCCTGGGCACCCATCCACGTGACTCAATGCCCAAGGCACTTCTTACTCTGGGCAGTGGTCTTCACATTTTGTCTCGAACAGACAAAACTTTTTCAAAAACTATGTGTCTGTCCCCGCTCACATTTTAAAGTTGATACCTAAAATATTTTTTCCTTTTTTTTTTTTTTTGAGAAAAAGAGAGAGAGAGGGAGGGAGAGAATGAGTGGGGGAGGGGCAGAGAAAGAGGGAGGGAGAGAATCTTCAGCAGGCTCCATGCCCAGGACCCAGTGAAGAACCTAACCCAGGGTTTGATCTCACAACCATGAGATCATGACCTGAGACAAAATTAACTGAGCCACCCAGGCACCGCAATATCTAAAATATTTAATCTTAAATGTAAATAGTGTAAAAGATATGATTTCTGGTCATAAATACTAACATTTTAAAACTCATATCAGGCTTTTATTTACTTATTTTTAAAGGTTTATTTATTTATTTTGAGAGCAAGAGCATGCAAGCAGGGGAGGGGTAGAGAGAGAGAGGGAGAGAGAATCCCAAGTAGGCACCATTCTGTCAGCACAGAGTCTGATGCAGAGCTCAAACTCATGAACTGTGAGATCGTGACCTGAGCTGAAACCAAGAGTTGGATGCTTAACCAACTTAGCCCCCCCAGGTGCTCTACTCATATAAGGCTTTTAAATGTATCAAGTAGAATCCAGATTTCAGAGCAATTTGATATCTACGATCATCCACTAAAAATGCCCCAAACAGTTCTTTAACAGTTAGAAGCTTTAAAATGTAATTTTCTTCTTGTACTCATATTCCATTCTACTTTTCTCATAGTATTATATACTGCTGCATTTCATGCTTTATTGATCATTGTTATCTGCAAGAAAATGTGTACAAAAACTGACATTAATTTAAAAAGTTATTTCCTGTGACCATAGGGCTGTGAGTGTTACATTTCTTCTGGAATTTATTATTATTACAATATTATTAGTTCACAATTGATCAAAACATTATTTGAATTTTTATATTATTATAAGTATTATTTCAAATATTAACAATTATTGAACATGAAAAGTAGAATTTTATTGGAAAGACATCTCTTAATGACCACTGGTGGGGTTGAATTTTTCCAAGTAATTACTATGTCTGTGGATGAATATTACTCATTGCTGGAATGAGACTGGGATCAACATAAATTCTCTTCCTATTTGTCATTTTTATAGACAAGCTCTGAGGAATCTAATTTGCATAAATTAGATGGGAAAGAGAAATTTCATTATAGAAATGTCAGCCAATTCTCTGAATACCTCTGAGTTATATGATTAAAAACTATATAATGATCTATCATCAAAAATTATTTTCAAAGATTAGCTGGCAACTTAATTAGGTCTTTTTTCAATTTTGTTGAAAGCAAAGACTTGGAAACCAATCAACCTGTAAAGGATTTGTTACCCACCCCTAAGTGTTGTTCAGGATCTTAGCTTCTGAAATTATACAAACAAAGCTTTGTGAAGATTTATCACATGATTATTAATTATATCTACTATTTTTTCACTTAGAGGCACTTTTTTTTAAAGTTGATTTATTTTGAGAGAGAGAGAAAAGGCAAGTGGGGGAGGGACAGAAAGAGAGGAAGAGAAAGAGAATCCCAAACAGGCTCCACGAGCTCGAATTCCTGAACCCTTGAACTGTGAGATCATGACCTGAGCTGTGACTGACTGAGCCACCCAGGCACCCTAAGGCCTCTTGTTTAAATTAATATACTCACAGGGGCGCCTGGGTGGCTCAGTCCGTTAAGTGTCGGACTTCAGCTCAGGTCACGATCTTGTGGTCCGTGAGTTCCAGCCCCACCTCGGACTCTGGGCTGATGGCTCAGAGCTTGGAGCCTGCTTCCGATTCTGTGTTTCCCTCTCTCTCTACCCCTCCCCCGTTCATGCTCTGTCTCTCTCTGTCTCAAAAATAAATAAACATTAAAAAAAAATTAAAAAAATAAAAAAATTGATATACTCACAAAGGATTTGGAAAGTAAAAATGTTAATTTCAATACACTTTTTTAAAAATGATTTTCAGATTAAAAAATTTTTTTTACATTTTATTTATTTTTGATAGACACAGAGCATGAGCAGGGGAGGGGCAGAGAGAGAGGGAGACACAGAATCCGAAGCAGGTTCCAGGCTCCGAGCTGTCAGCACAGAGGCCGACATGGGGCTCGAACTCACAAACCGCGAGATCGTGACCTGAGCCAAAGACCGCGCTCAACCGACTGAGCCACCCAGGCACCCCTCAATACACTTTTGCTACGACAGTTTTTAAAAATCAAATCCTTCTAGGGGCGCCTGGTGGTTCAGTCGGTTAAGCGTCTGACTCTTGATTTCGGCTCAGATCTTGATCTCATTCCCTCTTAGGATTCTCTCTCCCCCAATCTCTTTCTGCTTCTCCCCTCCTCCCTCTCTCAAAATAAATAAACATTAAAAAAAGAAATATAGGTAAGACATAAAGCCTTCCTCTCATAGAACAATTATGACACAAAGATTTTCACTATTTCTCACTAATGCTTTTTACTTTATTCTCATGGATCTCTCCACATATATTTTTTGACAGTAGAGGATGGATTTAAAAACGTTAAAAAATATTGAGAGTTTTCCTTTCCTCTGGCACACTGCAGTTTTTGTACTCCAAGCCAAGCATCATGGCAAGACTGGGGCTGAATGAGAGCATACCTTCCTTTTGTGTACTGGGGGAAGGGTGCTTGGGGAGGGGAGGTGGGAAGCTAGAGCTGACATGACTCCTCAACCACAGCGGTTTTAGGCAAGTACGTATGGAAGTTGAGGGTCTGGTAAAAAATTAATCACTTAAATCCATTCACGCCTGTGTGCCCCTTCTAAAGTCTTTGTGGACCACCAGGACACAAATCCTGGTGGAGACCCCTGGACCAGAAGATCATCTGGCCAGGACACCTCTGCAGGTACTGTGTGGCTACACCAAAGGGTCACTTTGGTGGGTCTCTCTGAATAGCTGGACACAGCTGGAACTTTATAATAAGAATTGTAGAAGTAACTGGGCAGGTCTATATATGATGGCTCTAGGTAGTGAGGCATTTGCCTTGAGGTGGTTTACAAAAAGGGCCCCCCAGGCACCTAGCAGTGCAGTGAGTATGTGTCTAGGAAAGGCTGGCTGACCAGCTGGTGAGCAGGCAAGAGGCTTCATGATGGCCTCTAGCACTTGAGAGATTACCATGGGCCAGGGCCAGAACTTCTGCCTTGCAGGCTCAAAACCCCAGCTTGACAGCATGTGGAGAGTGGGTGTATAATGCACATGACTGACTTATAAAATCCAGAAGTCAATGTGCTGATTTATAAGGAGAAATCATTGGCATGAGGACTGACTCCAAAATCTGTAGGTAGATCTACATGGAAAGCCCCAGATAGCATGTTTTCAGAATTCAGAAAACTGTACCTTGCTGCTTGATAATGTCAAGAACTGCAAAAGGTCTAAGACCTGATGCCAGTTGTGTAAGATGTTCCCTCCCCAGGGACACCTGAAGGGTGTGCCAACCAGGTTGGCCTGCAGTTGCCGTTAGGGGAAAGAAAGATGCATCATGGACAGGATGGAATACTAAATTTTCAAAATAGGTTGTATAATTCCCCACCCTTATTGTTCTGATTGTCACCCTGGAGGTAAACAGCAGATGAACCCTTTCTGGAGATGACTGCATTCATTGTCCATACTAAGTTGTGTGGACTAGGAGGAAGGAAGGGAGATAGAGTCAAAAATCTTTTTGAGTTGATTAAAAAAATTTTTTTTGGTTGATTTTTTTAAGTGTTAATTTATTTTTGAGAGAGAGGACAGAGTGTGAGCAGGGGATGGTCAGAGAGAGAGGGAGACACAGAATCTAAAGCAGTCTCCCGGCTCCAAGCTGTCAGCACAGAGCCCCACGTGGGGCTTGAACCCAAGAACCATGGGATCATGACCTGAGCCAAAGTTAGACGCTTAACCAACTGAGCCACCCATGTGCCCTTGAGTTGATTTTTGAAAGGCCATTTCCGATGTTCAACAAAATCAGATGCCTGCAGATGGTGGGGACTATGGAATGCCCATCAAATACTTTGACTATGGCCCAAAGGGTGGCCTTTGTGTTGTCCTTCTCCCCAAGTCCTACAGGGGTGATGTGGACCAGATGGGTGTCACACATGTGGTGAGCAGCATTATAGGGCAACAACACTGAGTTCAGGGAACTTACCTTTTTTTATAGCAAACAGTAAGAACGCTCGCTCTTTGCTCTGAAGGGAGACATTACTTCATTTTTCGGGGTTGCTTCCTGGAACATAACCCTGAGAAATGCCCTCGGTGAAGAGTGGTTAGGGCCTTGCACTCTTGACATACTCAGCAGGATGTGGGAGTCCAAGAGACTCATGGAGGAGTCTCTCAACAGATATGCCCGTGCAGCTATCAATGTCCTCACATTCATACCAATGACCAGCGCTTAAAAAAATCAAACAAACAGGTAAAGCTTATCAAAGAATTCTAATTAAAGAAGAGATCTCTTGAAATAAGAAAAATCGCTCCCTTAACTCATTCTTCCTTTTTGGTACCTTCTTCCTAGTGTTTTACAATCACAAAATAAGGCATTACTTTTTCTTTAGAATTGATTTCCTATAATAACAAAAGCTGTTTTTCATGGTCCTTTGATGACTTAATTTCCTTTTCTTCTTAGATATTCTCCTGAAAGAAACCAGAACATGGTTATTACTTGTGAGCAGCAAATTATCACCACAATATGATTCATTCATTTATTTATTCCACAGACATTGGGAGTGACTACCATGTGCCAGATGCTGGACATACAAGGATGACTGGATAGTTAATACCCATCGCTGCTCTCAAAGATATATATGTTTCCTAGAATCTTTCATAATAAAACATTTAAAAAGTTATAATTCTTTATTTCCCAATTTTTCTGTAATTATCGTGTATAATTTTGATATAATTTTTTGATCGTGAAAAATATAATTAAAAGAAAAACAAGGGAAGGGAACAGAAGTAATGAGATAAGTAACCGGCTCCTGAGTAGGTGTCAGGCCTCAATCATCCTTCATGAGAATCCAACCACTTCCAAGATAGCCCATCCCTTCCTAGAGCAGGAGGATTTTTATTTATTTATTTTTTGAGAGAGAGAGAGAGCAAGGAGGGGAGGAGCAGAGAAAGAGAGGCAGACACAGGATCTGAAGCCGGCTCCAGGTTCTGAGCTATCAGCACAGAGCCCAGTGCAGGGCTCAAACTCATGAACTGTGAGATATGACCTGAGCCAAAGTCGGTCGCTTAACTGACTGAGCCACCCAAATGCCTTGAGCAGTAGGATTTTAGTAGCATGATGTCAGCTATCTCCTTCTAACTAGTATAGATTCTTTGGAGTATTTTGTGGTTGTAAACAAGAACCTCAACCTTTACTGCCAGCTACAGAATCTACTTTACAGGGCTGAGGCAACTTCCCTGGTCTCCACGGGAGACCTGGGGAATTAGCCCTGGGCCCCAGTTGATAGGATAGAATCTGGTCTCTTGACAGCCTAATTCCCCCTTTCCCTAGCCTCATTTTCTGGATACCTTTAATTATATAATTAACCCAAATCTACATGTCTCTGTTCTGTCTTCCTGCTCCAGCCCTAGTCTACTGAAACTGAACTTCCCTCAAATTTTGACACCTGCCCAGAAAAGGACCTTGGTGGTTGTAATTGCCTGTTCCTCCCATGTTGGAGGTCACTCCTTCTGTGTCTTCTTCAGGTTCAGTCCTATTTACTCTTAGAATACCTCATTGCCAGCTGTGTAGCATGGTTTATGACACTCCATGACAGGAAACTATTTATAACAACTGGGAAGTTCTGTGCATACATATATTTGTGTGTGTGTGTGTGTGTGTGTGTGTGTGTGTGTGTGTTTCTGTGATGGTACTTAATTTCTCAGTTTTTTAAGATTCATTTCTCTGGAGCCTTCCCTGATTCTGCTAGGCAGAGGCTATTCATTTATTTGTTCATCAAACATGTATTAATTACCTACTCAACACTAGAGGCTGTTTTAGGTACTGGAGATAGGAGATTAAGACACAAGTCTTATCTTCTAGGGGCTCACAATCTAGGTAAACAAAGAGCTCTAATGGCAATGATAGTAAAGGTATGCATAAAATGCATAGCATAGCGGGAATATGCATAGTGCATAGCCCAAGAACTGACTTGTGTCTCCATTGATGATTAGGAATTTGACAACTGAATGTGAAGGGGCAGGGCAGAAAGGGACACTTATTTTTAGACAGCATGTATAGAGGCCTGGGAGGTAGAGACTATGTCTGCTTACAGCTTTGATATCCTTGTTTATTTGGATAGAAGAACACACATGGTAGATCATCACTGAATATGTGTTGAAAGAACGAAAGAATGGCTGCTTTCCTCACTAGTAGAGGTAGAGGATTCTACTATCTTAAAGGAGTGTTCAAGTAACCCCCCCCCCAATTTTTTTTAAGGAATTTAGGTTTACATTTAAAAATCTGAACACAGGGGCGCCTGGGTGGCTCAGTCAGTTAAGCGTCCGACTTCGGCTCAGGTCACGATCTCACAGTCTGCGAGTTCGAGCCCCGTGTCGGGCTCTGGGCTGATGGCTCAGAGCCTGGAGCCTGCTTCCGATTCTGTGTCTCCCTCTCTCTCTGCCCCTCCCCCATTCATGCTCTGTCTCTCTCTGTCTCTCTCTGTCTCAAAAATAAATAAAAACGGTAAAAAAAAATTAAAAAAATAAAAATAAAAATCTGAACACAAATATAATTTATCATTCATTAAGCTCAACTCTCATAGGTATAATTTCCCAGTTAGTCCTATATTAGATCTTCATTCAAAAACATAAAGACACAGAAGAGGAATGCAGTAGACATCAATAAGGTAGCTGCCTGGCTCAGTAATTTTTCTGTAAAAGGCTCCTTTACATAGGGTGGCCCCCAGCAGTTAACATTTCTGTTTTGTTTTGTTTTGTTTTGTTTTTTACCCTGCTGCCTTCCTCACCCCTAACCCCCCAAGAGCTGACTGATATAGGGGTAAACCATATGACCCAAGACTCGTCAAATCAGGGTCCTAAAAGAAATTAAGAGGCAGTATGTGAGCCTTGGCCATGATACCAGCCAGGAAAGGCTTTGCAATAGGACAGAACAAAGCTGATGCCCTTAGAAACAGACTAGAGGGGTGCCTAGGTGGCTCAGTCTGTTGAGCATCTGACTCTTGATTTTGGCTTGGTCATGATCCCAGGGCCGTGGGATTGAGCCCCACATTGGGCTCCGCACTGAGCTTGGAGCCTACGTAAGATTCTCCTTCTCTCTCTCCCCCTTTTTTCCCTCTACCCCCTCCCCTGCTTGTGCTCACTTTCATGCTCTCTATCTAAAAAAAAGAAAGAAAGAAAGAAAGAGAAAAAAAGAGACTAGAGAAGCATTCTAGCGGTATTTCTGTCCCTGGAGTCCATTTTCCCTGTGGTTCAGCTGCATTAACTCCAGTACTCTTCCAATAAATTCCTCCTTTCTGCCCTCAGTGGTGTGAATTGGTTCTCAGTTACTGGCAGTCAGAAGGCCTCACTACCATAGGGAATGAAGACAGGCATAGGGAGACAAACTTACCCAGTTTCTCTGTGGCTTCCACACAAACACTAGGATACATGCCTTCAGTGTAAGTTGCCACCAGAAGATACAGATGGGTCTTCACAACAACCACACCAGTGTTTTCCTGGATAAGAGTAAAACAGAATGCCCTTCTTTTGGTTCTTGTCACAGGACTAGCAGTTGCACTTCAGCCACATTTCTTGCCATTTATTTACTTCCATAACGCTGATAAATATCTGTTTGTGGACTCTTCACTCTTTTCCACTAATTTAGTTGTCTTTTCTCAAAAAATTTCAGACTTGTAATAACAGCATGTGTGTTTTGAGAAAGTTCCCCAGCTGATTGTAATCTACCCCTATCTCAATGAGAACAAATGATATAATGAAAAGGTTATACATTTTGGAATTGGACAGCTTTGGGCTTGAATCCCGGCACCTCCATTTTCTGCTGCATGACTAAAGAAGAATTATTTAACCTCGTTAAATCTCAGTTTCGTCACCTGAAAAATGAGGCTACTTACTTTATAATACGGATGAAGTATGCTTATGCCATAATATAGGGCATCCAATAAATGTGAATTTCAGCTCCTTGTTTCCTTACAGGCAACAGAGAGCCAAGAGAGGTTTTAAGCACATGAATGCTGACTCTTTCTTTTTTCTTTTCTTTTTTTAAGAAAGAGGATGTAGAGTACGGAGTAGTGAAAGGAGATACTTTAGGCAAGGTTCAGTTGACAGATTCTGGAATGAATATTTCTCAGCTAGGCTCTCTGTTCATACTTTCTTTTACTTATGCCTTCCTGGCATTAGACTGCTGTCTCAGACATTGCCACTGCAGTAATGGGCTCAGTTTGTTTTATAAATGGGATCAGTGGGGACAGAGCAAATTGGAGTCAAATTCTTAAGGCTTTTTACCTAGCTGTCTTCAAATCTTGAACACTCACATTCTTAGCATAAAGAGAATAGTCATCTGCCCGGACACATTTGTAGTCCTTTTCCTTGAAATACAGTCCTTCTCTTCTGGTTTGCAAAGGGTTCTTGGCGAATCCATTCACAAGAGTTCGGACATCACTGGGCATTACCTGCAGAAGTTAGACTAGGAGTGGGCAAACTATGGCAGGCTGGCCAAATTTGGCCCACTACCTGTTTTTGTAGCGCTGGAAGCTAAGAATGTTTTTTTCTATTATTAAGTCATTGGAAAAAACAAATAGTATATTTTGTGATATGTAAAAATTACATGAAATTCAAATTTCAGTGTTCATAAAGATTTATTGGAACACAGTCACACCCATTTTTTAATGTACTGTCCTTGCTTGTTTCCCCATTAAAACTGCATAGTAGTGTACTTGTGACAATGGCCATATAGCCCAGAAACCGAAAATGTTTACTATGGCTCTTTACAGAAAGAGTTTGTAATGCTTATACCCAAACTGGCTTTTTCTTACACTAAATCCTGGTGATGCTACACTCAAGCTTCGCTCCTGGAGTTTGATGAGGGCTGCACTGTCCACATGCTTTGTTCCCAGGAGGGTATCTAACAGTAAGTTCTGCAAATGGCTCATGCTCCCTCAGCCCTGAAAAAGGGAACCGCAGTTGATACGATTCACCCTATGAGAATACAAACCTCCCTAAGACCCTTTGGACAGGTCTCAGCGTGAAAACTGTGGTCTGTTACCTAATATCCAAAGAGGAAAATAGAATAATAGAAAATCACAATTCACAAAACAGGTTATTAAGTGACCTTAGAAAATCACTGCTCATAATTTTCAAGTTATGTCAGTGGTTCACATCGGAATCACCTGAGATTATAAACCCCAAAGCGTGGCACAAAAACAGACACATAGACCAATGGAATAGAATAGAAACCCCAGAACTAGACCCACAAACATATGGCCAACTAATCTTTGACAAAGCAGGAAAGAACGTCCAATGGAAAAAAGACAGTCTCTTTAACAAATGGTGCTGGGAGACCTGGACAGCAACATGCAGAAGGTTGAAACTAGACCGCTTTCTCACACCATTCACAAAAATAAACTCAAAATGGATAAAGGACCTGAATGTGAGACAGGAAACCATCAAAACCCTAAAGGAGAAAGCAGGAAAAGACCTCTCTCACCTCAGCCGTAGCAATCTCTTACTCGACACATCCCCAAAGGCAAGGGAATTAAAAGCAAAAATGAATTACTGGGACCTTATGAAGATAAAAAGCTTCTGCACAGCAAAGGAAACAACCAACAAAACTAAAAGGCAACCAACGAAATGGGAAAAGATATTTGCAAATGACATATCGGACAAAGGGCTAGTATCCAAAATCTATAAAGAGCTCACCAAACTCCACACCCAAAAAACAAATAACCCAGTGAAGAAATGGGCAGAAAGCATGAATAGACACTTCTCTAAAGAAGACATCCGAATGGCCAACAGGCACATGAAAAGATGCTCAACGTCGCTCCTTACCAGGGAAATACAAATCAAAACCACACTCAGATATCACCTCACGCCAGTCAGAGTGGCTAAAATGAACAAATCAGGAGACTATGGATGCTGGCGAGGATGTGGAGAAACGGGAACCCTCTTGCACTGTTGGTGGGAATGCAAATTGGTGCAGCCACTCTGGAAAACAGTGTGGAGGTTCCTCAAAAAATTAAAAATAGACCTACCCTATGACTCAGCAATAGCTCTGCTAGGAATTTACCCAAGGGATACAGGAGTACTGATGCCTAGGGGCACCTGTACCCCAATGTTTATAGCAGCACTCTCAACAATAGCCAAAGTATGGAAAGAGCCTAAATGTCCATCAACTGATGAATGGATAAAGAAATTGTGGTTTATATACACAATGGAGTACTACAGGGCAATGAGAAAGAATGAAATATGGCCCTTTGTAGCAACGTGGAACTGGAGAGTGTGATGCTAAGTGAAATAAGCCATACAGAGAAAGACAGATACCATATGTTTTCACTCTTATGTGGATCCTGAGAAACTTAACAGAAACCCATGGGGGAGGGGAAGGAAAAAAAAAAAAAAAAAGAGGTTAGAGTGGGAGAGAGCCAAAGCATAAGAGACTCTTAAAAACTGAGAACAAACTGAGGGTTGATGGGGGGTGGGAGGGAGG
>NW_026057579.1:21023371-21229147 GCF_023721935.1 Panthera uncia | reverse complement strand
TAAGCAAGGCTGAATGAGATCAGCTGATCCTGAGTCCTCACATTCTCTTACCGCTGGCGGACCAGCATCAGCGCCAACTATAGGCTCTGATACAGGGGACTGAATAAACCTTTAACACATTTAAAGCGACATTTCCCGTCTTCATAAGGGCAACCTCCACAAACACTCATCCTTCTAAGGGATAATTCTGAGGGCAGCGCCCCTTCCCGGTCATCCCTGGGGTGTTTCCTGAAGTGGGACTGGAGGCCAGGAAGGAGGATCACTGTCTAGTCCGGATGGCCGGAAGACGCCCAGACGGCTCAGGGGAGCACGGTGAGCCTGGCGGAGGCAGAAGGAACCGAGCACTCAGTAAAGCCGTCCCGTCAACGGTCTCGGGGGAGGGCGGGGCGGGAAGGCGATGTGCCTCGCTATTGGCTGCGATGGTTGCCCGTCACCAAGAAGGGCTTCGGTTTGGCTCTCTAACCACGACCCGCCCACTAGTGCGGGCACCACAGGTGTCCAGGTTACAAACCCGCCGGACTGGACTTGAGGAGCGCAGTTGTGTGCGGCTCAGGAGTTCCGGGGCCGCTCTCCAGGCCCTGAGCCCCGCAGAATTCTGACTCGTCGTCGTCTGTCGCGGCACAGGGTCTGCTGGGGGTGCGTCGGGAGACGCTAGACGCGAACGTTCTGCCATTTCGAGGCAAAGGGCCCGAGCTGAGGGGGCCGCAGGCTCGGGCGGGCTCACTCTCTCTCCGCAGCCGACGACTGCTGGGCCGTGGGCCGTCGGGCCGGGCCCCCGCGTGCTGCTGGGAGCCGAGGGGGAGGGAGGAGCTGGGGTATCTGTCGTGGTCTGCAACTCTCCTGTCGGGCCGGGCAGAGCACGCACGCATCTTGCGGACGGGGTGGGAGGGGAGGGATGGGGGTCGTGGGTGCTGTAGGTCTACAGCGGGCGCAAGCCTTAATGATAGCTTCCCCCTCAGATGACAGTCCTTGTGTGTGTATGTGTTGGTGGGGGGGGGAGTGCTTTGGGCGTCCTAGAGCTTGAGGTCACGCAGAGATGGTCTGAAAACCCCTCCCTTCTATAAGCAGCCCTGCTTGTGTGGGCTTCGGTAGCCAGGAACTTGCAACTCTCCGGGTCGGCGGCCCTCGGTCAGAAAAGTGCTGCAGTGCGACCCCTAGAGACCCGGCTGGTAATTGCCACCCCGGCTCCGACGGGCTGTGTTGTAGGAGGACGTGGGAAGCCTGGAATAACAGGGGGACGCGGGTCAGTCCAGAGAGAACCTCCCCTGCTTAGAAGAGGCTGGGTCTGAAGACATCATCAGAAACTATGGTGAAGGCCTCTGTGTGGGTGGCTACTAATTCAGAATCCGTTCCACACCTGTTCGTAGTGGCCAAGGCTTGTTAATTAAGAGAAAATAGGACTGAAGCCTCATTAATGAATAAGTGACTCTTCTAGTTTTTCTAGGGGCTCCGTTATTTGTGACCACAATGACAAATTTAGACAGTGATGATATGCTAACTGACAAGCTTCGTAAGCCCAAGAGCTCGAAAGAATGGTTGGAACCACAGCCACTTCATCTTATGGAGGTAACGGTAGTATGGCATTTTGAAGTTTATATTTGGGTAGTTGCATTGAGATCTGGCTTGTGCTTAACAGTTTTTCTATGTTTTGTATTTCATTTCTGTCCTTTATTATTCCATTTATTCTACTTTGTATTTTCATTTTCTAGTTTCTTAAGGTGGAATCATCGGTAATTGATTATAGGCCTTTACTGTATAACAAACTTAATAAGTTTCTCCTGAAGCGCTCTTAAAAAAAAATAAAAAGTTTTTCCATTTTTGAGGGAGAGAGAGCTCACATGAGCGGGGGAGGGGCAGACACAGAAGGGGAGAGAGACTCTCAAGCAGGCTGAGTCCTGCCAGCACTGAGCTGGACTTGGGGTGCCATCTCATGAACTGTGAGATCATGACCTGAACGGAAATTGAGAGTTCGGTGCTCAACTGACCGAACCACCCAGGCGCCACTCTCCTGAAGTACTCTTGTAAACTGCATCCCCTAAATTTATATATGTTGTATTTTGAAAAACGATTGTAATTTCTTTTTTTCTAAACAGCTTTATTAAGGTATAATTGGTACACAATAAACTGCGTATATTTGAAGTGTACAGTTTGAACATTTTTGACACATGTGGCCACACGTGAAACCACCACAATTAAGAGAATGAACGTATTCATTATGCCCCAAATTTCCTCCTCCTGTACCTACCCTCCTTCCTTTGCCTATCCCCAACCAAGGCAATCACTGATTTGCTGTCACTTGGGTTAATTTTGCCCTTAAAAAATTTTATGCAGATGTAATCTTACAGTATGCTTTTTGCCTGGCTGCTTTTACTCAGCATAATTATTTTGCGATTCATCTGTGTTGTGGTCATGTATCAGTATTTTATTTACTTATTTGCTAAATGCTGTATAGTTTATCCATCCTGCTGATGGACATTTGGGTTGTTTGCATTTTTTGGCTGTCACAAATAAAGCTGTTAGGAACAATCATGCACATGGCTTTTTATGGACATACACTTTCATTTCTCTTGGGTACATATCTAGTTGTAGAAGGACTGGGTCATATGGTAAATGAATTTAACTTAAAAAAAAATTTTTTTTTTAACGTTTATTTATTTTTGAGACAGAGAGAGAGAGAGCATGAACGGGGGAGGGTCAGAGAGAGGGAGACACAGAATCTGAAACAGGCTCCAGGCTCCGAGCTGTCAGCACAGAGCCTGACGTGGGGCTCGAACTCACGGACTGCGAGATCATGACCTGAGCCGAAGTCGGCCGCCCAACCGACTGAGCCACCCAGGCGCCCCAAGAATTTAACTTTTTATGAAAGTGCCAAACTGTTTTCCAAAGGAGTCTGCCTTGTACATACACAGTTCAAGGATCTGCCAGAGATTTGGTCAATTAATTTGTAAAATTTGTGGCATCCGCTCTATGATTTTCTCCTTTCAGGTATTTCTCCTTTGACTTTCCAGCTCCTCTGGTTTCCCTGAACTCTGTCTTCTAATTCTTGAATTTTGTAAAACTTCATGTTTCAGAGTTTGAGCCCTCTCCTTTAGCTCTGATGGAGGCCTGCTCTTAGACAAAAGTCCATAAAAACTGAAAATTTATCCACTGCCGTTAGTCTCTTTTTCTAATTATTGACTACATTCTTGTTTCTCCCTGTTTTGGGTCAGTCTCCAGTGTCTTCAGATTGTTTTTTCTATTTTTGTCTAGAATATTAATTCAGTACCCATCTTGGTTTTGAGAACAACAGATTTGCCAGGAATAGCAATCCTGTGAGGCAGAAAGAACAAAGAAAGTGAATCTGGAGTTAGATACATTTGAGATTAAATTCTTGTCTGCAGGCAGGATTTTCTAGGCTTCTAGTTGTTGCTTAACTCCCATGACCCTTAATTTACTTGGGTGTTAACCATCCTTGGGAAGTTAGGTTCTTGGATTTTCAGATTTTACTCATCTGTTTTGAAAACAAGAGTAGTGGAACTGAAAACAGCTATTTCCAATGATAGTTAATTTGAGAATATTTTTTGTGTAATTATGAATGGATTTTTTTTTTTTTTATTTTTTTATTTTTGGGACAGAGAGAGACAGAGCATGAACGGGGGAGGGGCAGAGAGAGAGGGAGACACAGAATCGGAAACAGGCTCCAGGCTCCGAGCCATCAGCCCAGAGCCCGACGCGGGGCTCGAACTCACGGACCGCAAGATCGTGACCTGGCTGAAGTCGGACGCTTAACCGACTGCGCCACCCAGGCGCCCCATGAATGGATTTTAAAGGCCCACCCAAAATGTCTGTCACTTTGGGCAATTAAAAAAAATTAATCATGTTTCCATTGTGGTAAAATAAATATAGTATCAAAGTTCGCTATTTTTAACCATTTTTAAGTGTACAATTCAATGACATTAATTACAACCTCTTGTATTTCTGGCGGATATTGTGGAAGATTTGTTATAAAAATGGAAAAAAATTAATGTTATGGACTATTTCCTGAAGATTGTGTTGCTTTAAAATCTAAAAATGAGGGGCGCCTGGGTGGCTCAGTCGGTTAAGCGTCTGACTTCGGCTCAGGTCACGATCTCGCTGTCCCGTGAGTTCGAGCCCCACGTCGGGCTCTGGGCTGATGGCTCGGAGCCTGGAGCCTGCTTCCGATTCTGTGTCTCCCTCTCTCTGTGTCTGCCCCTCCCCCGTTCATGCTCTGTCTCTCTCTGTCCCAAAAATAAACAAACGTTAAAAAAAAATTTTTTTTTTTAAATAAAAAAAAATAAAATCTAAAAATTACTTGTATATAAACAAATTTATTATTAGTATTTGATAGCTATAATGACTAAATGAATTAAAGTAGAATTCACTAATGATTGAATGAATTCAAATAGAGGCCTGATTGTGTTTTAACCCATAAAGGTGAAAGCCTTCTATGAAATGTGGAAAAAAAAGATGAGTTCTGCTTACCATGTGACTCTGGGCAAGTCATTTGTCCATGCTGGAATTCAAAATGTCTGTGATCTGAGTTATTTTTTGCCCTTGGATGAGCTATAGCAAATAGCAGAAAGATTCAAATGCTCTTTAAAAGTACTGGATGATATGATTTGAGGTAGAAAAATTGTATTTATGGAGAACTTTCCAGGGAGATGTCTGTGAGTCCAGATAGTATTAATAATTTGATTTTTTTTAAGATTTGATTTTCAAAATTTCATTCTGTAATTATAGGTATTAGCTAAAGAAGATATTGATGCAGCTATTCAATCAATATTATATAGAGAAAATCATGTAATTAAGGTAAGAATTGGCTACAGAATGTGTCATGATTAAAAATTAATTTTGTTTTTCCCTTTTAGATGGAAAATAGAATTGAAAACACTCATTAGTGCCTAGGATTAACCTTAAGAGAAATCTGAGATTGTTTTAATTGACTTCCTATCTTTTTATCTGTGGGGATTCTTTCACAGATACTTTTTTTAAGTTTATTTATTTATTTTGAGAGAGTGTGGGCAGGGGAGGGGCAGAGGGAGGTAGAGAGAGAGGATCCCACACAGGCTCTGTGCTTAGAGCACAAGATGCAAGGCTTGAACTCATGAACCGTGAGATCATGACCTGAGTTGAAACCAAGAGTCTGATGCTTAATCGACTAAGCCACCCAGATGCCCCTCACAGATACTTTTATATAAGAGTTTTCCCCTAGTCACTTGTTCTTTCATCTAATGGGGCTTCTGTGGAGTCACTGTGTATTCTTACGAGTTTTAAGAGCTGTTATTGGGACTCACTAATTATTACTCAGGTATGCATAGGTAGAAGAAGGCTTTAACTGTATCAGCACGGGCTTAATTATAAGACAAGATGAATGTCCACGTGTGGTGAGCACTGGAGTGGGTAACAGGAAAAGAGCTATTCGTTAAGAATGATTAAAGTGTGGAGCTCCTGGGTAGTTCAATTGGTTAAGCATCGGACTCGATCTCAGCTCAGGTCTTGATCTCAGGGTCATGAGTTCAAGCCCTGCATTAGGCTCTGCTCTGGGCATGAAGCCTACTTAAAAAAAAAAAAGGTTGAAGTGTGCTATGACCTGAATCTAAGAAGGGGTATGAGTTAGAGAAGCTCTCAGGGTTCTTGGTTTATTTTTTT
Source organism: Panthera uncia (assembly GCF_023721935.1). Lineage (NCBI taxonomy): Eukaryota > Metazoa > Chordata > Mammalia > Carnivora > Felidae > Panthera > Panthera uncia. The sequence continues at coordinate 21,223,498 of NW_026057579.1, read as the reverse complement.
TTCATTTTGAATTTCATGTGGTTGATTGTAGTAATCACATGATTTCATTTGCTAGATGAAAGGTGGATAAGTTTTGGATAAAAAAAGTTTAGTGTATAGCCTAAATCAGTCATTTTCTTTATTTACAGGCTGCTTGCCATTTCATCCAGGTTGTGCTACATTTCTGCCTGTTTACTCTTGTCTTTTTTTTTTCCCAGTAGATTTTTCTTCTTCCACATTCTCTCATACCTTCTCTTCCTAGATAACTCCTTATATTTTGAGAGAGAGAGAGAGAGAGCAAGGAAGCATGAGTTGGGGAAGGGCAGAGAGAGAGAGAGGGAGACACATAATCTGAAGTAGGCTCCAGGCTCTGAGCTGTCAGCACAGAGCCTGATGTGGGGCTCGATCTCATGAGCTGTGAAATCATGACCTGAGCCTAAGTTGGATGGTCAACTGCTTGAGTCACCCAGGTGCCCCCTAGGTAACTCCTTTAAGGCCCATCTCAAATGTGTCCCACTGTAGGAATAAAAAAAAAAAAATTAGTCACTTTTTTCCATTGTAGTAAAATATATATAACATAAAATTAGCTATTTTAAACCTTTTTTTTTTTTTTTTTTTTTTTTTTTTTTATGAGAGAGAGAGAGCGAGCGAGAGTGCACACTTGAGGGGAAGGGCCAGAGGGAGAAGGAAAGAGAATCTTAAGCAGGCTCCACACCCATTGTGGAGCCTGACACAGGTCTTGATCTCATGAACTTGAGATCTATGACCTGAGCCAAAATCAAGAGTCAGACACTTAACTGACTGAGCCACCCAGGTGCCCCTTAACCATTTTTAAGTGTACAATTCAGTGACATTAATTATTCACAGGTTGTGCAATCATCATTACTATTTATTTCCAAATAGATGGATGTTGTGAAACCATCACCATTTATTTATCTCTAAAACTTTTCATCACCCCAGCCAAAACTGTATATGCATTAAGTAATGACTTTCCATTCCTCCCTCCCCAGAGGTCCCTCTGGTAACTTCTGGCTTACCATCTGTCTTTATGAATTTGTTTACTCTAGATAATTTCATATAAGTGGAATCCTACAGTATTTGTCCTTTTGTGTCTGGCTTATTTCACTTAGCATATTGTCTTCAAGATTTATCCATGTTGTAGCCTATATCAGAACTTCATTCCATTTTATGGCTGTATAATATTGCATTTTGTGTATATACCATATTTTGTTTATACATTCATCTGCTGATAGACACTTGGGTTGTTTTCATCTTTTGGCTATTGTGAATAATGCTGTTACGAACATTGGTATATAAGTATCTGAGTCTTTGTTTTTAGTTCTTTTATAGATACATGATATATATAGATATATATATATCTATTTAGATATCTATATAGATCTATCTATATATCTATTTATAGATACATGATATATATATATATATTTTGTGTATTTGTCTTGTAGTCTATCTCTCTGGGGAGAGTAGGCATGTTGTCTAATTAATCTATATATTCATCATTTATAGTGTAGTGTGTATCACACAGTAGAAGCCAAATAAATCAGCGAATGACTTTGTGAGTTATTCTTAGGAATATAAATGAAGTTTAAATTTTAGTACAAAATAACTTCAGGATAATTGCCTTTTCTGTCATTGTTTAATAGGAACTAGATAAGTATTTACAACATCATGACTTCTTAAATGCAAGAAGAAAAGAGAGGTTATATAAAAGATGGACTGACCACGTGGCAGATTCTCTCCAGAAGAAAATTATAGAAAAAGTTTGTTCACATAAGAATATTAAAAAAAGGAGACAAGAAGAATTAGATGGTTTTTTAAAACATGTAAATAAAAAGGTACTAAGAAGTCATTTGATACTTGTTTCAGTTGGTTTAAAATGGTGATTATAATCATTCAAACAGCTTATCTCTTTCACTCTATATATGTATAATCTCTACTCTGTTAGAGCATATACTATTCCTAAATCTAGGACATGTGGAAAGTATGGAGGGAAGAGGGTTAGGTCTGGATTTAAATGTGTATATTAGAGTTATTATTCTTTGCTTTTCTCATGTAATATTTTGTATACCAATTAAATTTGGCCTCTAGGTTCGATAGATAGGTATAGTTCTAGAACACAGTTATTTACAAAACTATAAGATATTTCTGTTTTGGCATTTCTAAGAGATCTGAGATGTTGACTACTAAACATTTAAAAACAATTTCCCAAATCTGTTAGTGTTCCAACATTCATTATTACTTATAACAAATTTTAAGTAGATCCCTTCTATTGCTATAATATTTATTACTTGGCTACCTTAAGTTTAAATTCAAATTTGGCCTTTCCTTCCATTTTGTATTTGTCATTAGTGCCGTTTTGAAGCAGAAGAATGGAATTGTGTGTTTGAATCTTGACTCCTGTTATGCTCAAAGTTGTGCACCTCTTGTTATGTGTAGTTTTATTTCCTTCCTGTAGGGAAATGCATTTATAGAGCATTATGATCCGAAAGAGTATGATCCTTTTTATATGAACAAAGAGGACCCGAATTTTCTGAAGGTACGATAGACTTCTAATTTTTGATATTATGTGGTTGGTTTTTTTGAGCAGCCCTAATGTATGGGTAGTCCTTTAGTGATTCCCCAGGAATGCAGTAGCATCTTTTTTTTTTTTTTTTTTTGAGAGAGCGTGAGTGGGGGAAGGGCAGAGAGAGGGGGACAGAGGATCAAAAGCAGGCTCTGTGCTAACAGCAGCAAGCCTGATGTGGGGCTCAAACCCATGAACTGACCTGTGAGATTATGACCTGAGCTGAAGTTGGAGGCTCAACTGACTGAGCCACCTAGGTGCCCCAGAATGCAGTAACGTCTTAAGAATTGTTTCCCATCTCCATATCTTAGGAATAAAAAAACCCCGAAGTCCAGGGGTGCCTAGGTGACTCTTGACTTTGGCTCAGGTCATGATCTTGCAGTTGGTGAGATTGAACCTGCATCAAGCTCTGTGCTGACGGTGCGGAAACTGCTTGGGATTCTTTCTCCCTCTCTCTCTGCCCCTTACCCACTCACTCATGCTCTCTTTCAAAATAAATAAACTAAAAAAAAAAAAAAAAAACCCAAATCAAAAAACAACAAAGTCCAAAGTAAATTAAACTTCAGTAAAATTTGAAAATATTATATAATACTCGGATGATAGGTAACATTTAAAATTTTCAAAGACTCTAAAAAGTTTGTTACAAATGTAATACATTTTCATGATAAATGAACAGAATTGATACTTAAATAAAACCACTCACAATTCCATTACCCAGAATGAACTCATTAACACTTCCCTGAATATCATTTTGGATATCCAAGGTTTCTTTGTAAAATAGATTTATTTTACAAAAATGGAGTAACACACATTAGTTTCATACCCTGCATTTTTTTCCTCAATAGTTTTGTGTGTGTGTGTGTGTGTGCGTGCGTGTGTGTGTGTGTGTTTTAAAGAGAGAAAGATTGGGACGACTGGGTGGTTCAGTCATTAAGCGTCCAACTTCGGCTCAGGTCATTTCAAGGTTAGTGGGTTCAAGCCCTGCGTTAGGCTCTGTGCTGGCAGCTCAGAGCCTGGAGGCTGCTTCAGATTCTGTCTCCCTCTCTCTCTGCCCCTCCCTCACTCATGCTTTGTCTGTCTCTCTCTCTCTCAAAAATAAGTAAACATTAAAATTTCAAGAGAGAACTATAGCATGAGTAGGGGAGAGGGGCAGAGGGAGAGACAATCTCAAGCACGCTGTATGTTCAGTGTGGAGTCTGACACGGGACTCAGTCCATGACCCCAGCCGAAATTAAGAGTTGGTTGCTCAACTGACTGAACCACCCAGATGCTCCCCTTTTTTTTATCAATAGTTTTATGATTTGCTCTTTGTCAATAAATGTAAATACATAATTTTAATCATTGCATAGTATTCTATTAATAATAACTGCTAACTTACACTGAGGGCTTAGCCAAATGTTAGGACTTTTTTTTTTTCCCCCATCTTTACTACTCCCACATGAAGTAATTTGCAGATGAGGCAAGTGAGACACAGACTGGTTAAGTTACTTTTCACAATCACACAGCTGTAAATAGCAGAACATATATGGTGTTTCTAACCATATATGTATCTTGCTATACCACCATTTTTTAAAAACATATTCCCTGTTTTGAACATTTAGATTGTTTTGGACATATTATTGTTATAAATGACATGATGAACTTCCCTGTAACTGTTTAATTTTTTCCTTAGGGTAACTTGCTAGAAGTAGAATTGCTAAGTTAAAGGTTATGCATGATTTTGATTCATATTGCCAAATCGTCCTCCAGAATAGTTGTATAAATTTATACCCGTACCAGAGTCCATTTTCCTACACTTTTGCTAATAGTGGATATTCTTTCTTTTTTTTTTAAGTTTATTTATTTTGAGAGAGAGAAAGCACAAGTGGGGAAGGGGCAGAGAGAGGGAGAGAGAGAGAGAGAGAATCCCAAGCAGGCTTCTCATAACCAGTGCAGAGCCTGGTGCGGGACTTGAACTCATGAACTGCAAGATCATGACCTGGGCTGAAGTAGGACATTTAACCACCTGAGCCACCCAGGCAGCCTGCTAATAGTGGATATTATTAAACAAAATTAAAATCCTTGAGTCATTGACATTTTATTTTTTTAAATGTTTATTTTTGAGAGAGAGTGAGTGGGAGAGGGGCAGAAAGAGAGAAGACAGAGAAACCCAAGCGAGCTCCACACTGTCAGTGCAAATCCTGATGTGGGGCTTGAACTCACAAACCATGAGATCCTGAGCTGAGCCAAATCAAGAATCGAATATCTAACCAACTGAACCACCCAGGCACCTGAGTCATAGACATTTTAAACTGTTGGCATTTGCAGGCAAAGCAGATTTTTGTTTTTTGTTTTTTGCCAAATTGGGGTGTGTGCATGTGCCATTGTCCCTATTTTAATAGGTAGGAGTTAAACTGAGAGTTTAAAGTTAGAGCCTTAGTTTACTAACTAGTATAATAACTAGTTAAGGGACAGAATTGGGATTTGAAACTATATCTTTTTGGTATCAAAATTCAAGTTTGTTCTTTTGCCATTCTGCTTTTCTTTTTTTTTTTCTTTTTTTAATTTTTAAAATTAAAAAAAATTTTTTTAATTTACATCCAAATTAGTATATAGTGCAACAATGATTTCAGGAGTAGATTCCTTAGTGCCCCTTACCCATTTAGCCCATCCCCCCTCCCACAACCCCTCCTGTAACCCTGTTTGTTGTCCATGTTTATGAGTCTCTTTTGTCCCCCTCCCTGTTTTTATATTATTTTTGTTTCCCTTCCCTTATGTTCATCTGTTTTGTCTCTTAAAGTCCTCATATGAGTGTAGTCATATGATTATTTTCTTTCTCTGATTGATTAATTTCACTTAGCATAATACCCTCCAGTTCCATCCACATAGTTGCAAATAGCAAGATTTCATTCTTTTTGATTGCTGAGTAATACCCCATTGTGTGTGTGTGTGTGTGTGTGTGTGTGTGTGTGTGTGTGTGTGTGTATACACACCACATCTTTATCCATTCATCCATTGATGGACATTTGGGCTCTTTCCATACTTTGGCTATTGTTGATAGTGCTGCTATAAACATGGAGGTACATGTGTCCCTACAAAACAGCACACCTGTATCCCTTGGATAAATGCCTAGTAGTGCAATTGCTGGGTAGTAGGGTAGTTCTATTTTTCGTTTTTTGAGGAAACTCAATACTGTTTTCCAAAGTGGCTGCACCAGCTTGCATTCCCAGCCATTCTGCTTTTATAAATGAACCTGATAGGTGACCTCTTAAGTGGAACACGTTGAGGTTATAACAGCAGTTCTCAGAGTGAGGTACATAGATCTTTGAGGGCCCTGAAACCCTTTTAAGGGACCTATTAGGCCAATTGTTTTCATAATAGTGCCAAATATTATTTACCTTTTTTATAGTGTTGACATTGACTTTGATTGTGCAAAAGCAATGGTGGGTAAAGCTGTTGGTACTTATAACAACTTAAATCAGTGTCACCAAATCATACCAGTCATTATTCTTCATTGCCATGTACTCACATTTAAAAAATTGCAATTTCACTTAAGGATGTCCTTGACCAAACACTAAAAATTATTAATTTTATTAAATCTTGCTCACATCTAAGTATACGTCTTTTTAATATTCTATGTGATGAAATGGTAAATATGGAAACAGTACTTCTGCCTACTGAAATGCAGCATGATTGCTTGAATTATCAGCTATACTGGTTGATTTTTTTTTCATGGTACATTTTTCTTAAAGAAGGATTTATAAATTGTAGTTATTAAGTTTTGGATATTTGGCAGACATTTTTTGGAAAAGTAATGAAGTCACTTCAAGAAAAATAACTGACAGTGTTTGTTGCCAATGATAAAATGTGAGCTTTCAAGCAAAAAACTGAATTTTGGAAAAATATTCAGCATAATGAGTGTTACAGCTTTCTGTTACTCTTAGAATTTTCTGATGAGATTGATAATGATGTTAATGACTGTGATTATAGCATAATGAAATGTATTGACAATTTGGAAGATCTCATGTAACTCAGTGATATAATTTCTTCCAAATAATCCATGACATGGATAAAAGATCCATTCAAAGTTCAAGATAGACCAATGGGTTTTTATGTAACTGAGGTTGAATAATTTATTGACATAGTTTCACATTCCATGTCATAACCTTTAAAAAACTACAACTTATTGAATTTGGGTATAGTGTCTAAGAAGAATATCCACAATAATCTGAAAAAACAATTAACACAAGAGCTAACCATGACTGGTGGGCCTTGCAAAGAGATGTATTGGAGTGCCCCCATCTCTTTGTAAATGGATAAACTGAAGTAGTTTGTAGATACTATATTCTTGATTTTTTCAGGCTTAGGAGTCATACACAGATGGCTAGGATACACTGAAAAAGACGCAATCCTGCCCTTAAACACTTGCTTTTCTTGTAGGTTACCATTCCACCATTTCGTGATCCTTTGAAAAAGGCACAATATGACAAAGATGATGATAAAAGAACTCTTCTTCAGTGTGAGACTGGTACTTAGTGCCTAATTGTTACGTGATTTCATAACCCAGGAGCAATGGGAGTTGCATTTAAGGGTGCTGATTTAGGTTACTAATCTTCCTACAGGAAAAGTATGTACAATGAAAGAATTTAAAGAGGTTGAGAAGGCCAAACTGCATTCCAGGTTTCCAAGAATTTCTAATTCAAGGCACTTTATGACTCCAAATAAATGGCTTATGCTGCCTACAACCTACATAGAAAGTGAATTTTGTAAAAGGAGCAGGTAATGGTTAATAGAAATTATTGAACCTCTTGGAATTTGAAAACTGGAGACAGTGGTATAAATTTTGTCATAATTATGATTTTTTTAATTTCATTTTTCAATGAGGAATCCATAATTCTTTGTTCCTCTTTGTGATGTTTCTTTTCTCTTGGGCACTTTCAAGATTTTCTCTTTGCTTTTCATTAGCTAGGTTATGTCGTCTTTATTTTCCTTTCTATTTATCCTACTTAGGGTTCTTTGAGATTCTTGTATCTGTGGTTTGACATCTTTCATTATTTGGAAAATTTGAGGCCATTATCACTTGAAATATTTCTTATGCCCCATTCTTTGTTTTTCTTTTCCTTCTGAGACTCCTTATATGTATGTTACACCATTTTATATTGTCTCATAGCTCCATAGTTCTTGGTTTGTTTTTTGTGTTAAAAAATTTTTTTTCCTAATTGTATTTCAGTTGGACAATGTCTACTAACCGATCTTTTTTTTTTTTTTCTACTAACCTATCTTTAGGTTCACTGAGCCTTTCCTCAGCCGTGCCTCATTTGTTGATCAGCTCATCAGAGGAATCCTTGGTCTCTGATGTGATTTTTATTTCTAACATTTCCATTTGATTTTTAAAAAATAGTTTTAATTTCTCCTGAAATTTGCCATCTGTTTATACATGTTCACCTTTCCACTAGATGCTTTAACATATTAATCATAGTTATTTTAAATTCTTTATCTGATAGTTCCCATGGTAGGGGGGAGGGGTCATTTCTCAATCTGGTTCTGTTGATTGCTTTCACTCTTGACAATGGGTTATTTTGTCTTGCCCCTCTCCCCAATATCTTGTAATGTTTTATTAAATGCTCGATATTTGAGGTTATTGTGTCTTGCCTTTTTTTTTTCTTTGCGTGTCTTGTTATTTTTGATTGAATGCCAGGCATTAGAGGTAGACCAGTATAGACGGAGTATGTCTAGAAACAGATATGCTTTTTCTTCTGTCAACCGTTAGTGTGGAGAATTGGGCTTATCTAGTCAGAAGTTGAGCTGGGTTTAGGTATTATTGCTATTGTTACCTTTAGTGCACCTTAGGCTTCAAATACCTCGAGTGGTGGGCTGCTGTTACCTTGTGCTTAGGGTGGGGGCTGGTAGGCCAGAAGGGTTTCTGAAGTGTTCCTGCTCCCTCTTCATTTTTTGGCTATCTCTGCAAGCCTGCATCACAGAGGTGTGTGTGAGAGGTGTGGGGTGAGTCTCTCTGTGTTCTTGCTTCATCCCCAGAAGTACACTGCTATTGCTTGTTGCTTATTGCTAGGCTCATAGTGGCAGCAGAGGAATTTTTCTGTTTTCTTGTCCTGCCTCAGTTTTAGGCATGTTCTATGTGGTTGGGCCTCAGGAGCAGCATGTTCTTAGAGTTCCTTCCCCTTCTCTCTGTGGCAGTCAAACTACCTTGTGTGGTTGTTCTTGGGTGATAGTTTCCTGCCCCTCTGCCAATAGTAGCAGATCTCTGCTTGGTATAGGTATAGGATTCTGGACTGAAAGCTGTTTCTTGTCCCTCCTCCTGGGACAGAGGGTTTTTGCTTCTGTCCTTATCCTAGTAGCAGTGGATCCTTGCCTTGCTCCTGGGTGTACCCCTCTTATTCCTCCTCCATAGGCAGGCAGGTTTTGCTTTTCTCTCCCAGAAGCAGTATATCTTTGCTTGTTGTTCTGGAGGGGGATGGGAAGAATTACTTGCCTCTTTCCAGAAGCTTAAGGCTTTTGCTTTATAGTAGGGAAGGATCCAAGGAAGGGGGTAGGGCATTGCACTTGTTTACCTGAAGTTCTTGATCTCTTCCTATACTTCTTTGCCACTGATGGTGCCTTTCTCTGGTGTTCTGCTCTGTGCCCATTCTTTTTTTGAGGAAAACACTGTTCCCAACACTTTGTTAAATGCTACTTTAACACTTCCTCTGTGAAATAGTTCCAGTTCACCTCCTTATACTAGGCAGTCTGGTCCAGTCCCTCTTTTGTCCCACCAGTTGACATACATGTATTTTTTCACTTATCACACAGTTTGCAACTGTCTGCTTATCTGTGAAGTGAATGAGTATATGACCAGTCACTGGTTAAGTCTGTGAAACTAGGTTGGAGCCATTTTGCGAAAAGCCTTCAATACCAGCTTAAAATTGGGATTTTATCATGTAGGGATTGGGGAGTCATTGAGGACAGCATGAAATCCTGGAAACTTTAATCTGGCATATGATGTATACGATAGATTGGAGATAAGATAGGACAAGAAGCTGGAGATTGTTGAAGTTTTATAAGGATCTATCTTCTGTTGATAAAGGCCTCAGGATGTGGCAAAAGGAATTGAAATGAAGAGACTGATGTGATGAAACAAAGGAATTTTAGATTTTGTTGGCCAGATTTGGAAGGCCAGGGAAAAGAGTCAGAGAGGAATTCAGATTTGAGATTTATCTTATATATTAGTCTCCTAAGGCATTTGTAACAAAGTGCTATACACTGTGTGGCTTAAAACAGAAATTTATTCTCTCATAGTTCTGGAGGCTGGAAGTATAAAATCAAGATGTCAGCAGGGCCATTCCCTCTATGAAGGCTCTAGGGGAGGCTCCTTCCTTGCCTCCTTTCTAGCTGCTGGTGGGTGCTGGCAACCTTTTTAGTTGGTTTACATACAGCCTTAACACTCTAATGTCTGCCTCCATGGTCATATGGTCTTCCGTCTGTGTCTGCATCCAGTTTCCCTCTTATAACATCTGACACTGGATTAGAGCCCACCCTAATCCATCATGACCTCATTTTAACTTGATTACATCTACAAAGACCTTATTTCCAAACAAGGTCACATTCACAGAGATGAGAGTTTAGGATTTGAATATATCTTTTCTGGGGGACACAGTTCAACTCCTATATCAAATTAATTCAATCAAAGTATCATGCGTTGAGTTGTAATTGCTTTAAATAACTTAGAGAAGATAGCCATTTAAAATAGATAATTCCATTACAATGTGGCAAATGTGATAATACTGATATGCACAGGTTATTATGGAAGCACAGAGGAAGGACACTTAACCCAGCCTAGTAGAAAATATAACAGTGGGATCTTGGATAGAAATAAAATAACGAAGAGGAGCATCAGTTTCTTGGGACTGAAATCATTCAATGTTTGTCTTATATAATTATATTAATTAAAAAAAATGATGTCTAGTTTGGGTGAATCCAAGATTTAGCAGACATATCCATAGGAAAATCAATATGGGAGACCGCTGTATAGAGGAGGGACTCCTCCATAGAGGAGGGTTGCCATTCTGTCTTCCATTTTATTTATTTATTAAGTTTATTTATTTTGAGAGAGAAACAGAGCGAGCAGGGGAAGGGTAGAGAGAAAGGGAGAGAGAGAGAATCCCAAGCAGGCTCCACACTGTCAGTGCAGAGCCCAACGCGGACTTGAACTCACAAACCATGAGTTCCTCACCTGAGCTGAAACCAAAAGTCGGTTGCTTAACTGACTTGAGACGCCCAGGGCCTCCCTGTCTTCCATTTTATACTGTAATAGTGGAGACATTTTCCCCCTGAAATTCAGCCTTCAATATTCAATTTCAGTGTACCTTAAATATCTTTATTTTATTCTCATTCTTTAAAGACAGTTTGCATTGTAGGTTGATAATTTATTTTATCTGAATGCTCTAAAGATACAATTCTCTTGCTTTTGGTTTCTATTGTTTATGAGAAGTCTGCTGCCATTCTGATTTTTGTCCTTTCTCCGTGGCTGCTTATAAAATCTTTGTCTTTAGTGTTCGGTACTCTTGCTACAGGTGTAGGTACGGATTTCTTTTTATTTAACCTACTGGTATATATTGTGCTTTCTGGATCTCTGTATTCATGTTTTTCATCAGTCAGGAAAATTCACAGCAATGATCTCTTTATTGTTTTTTCTTTATTGTTTCCCTTTTGCTTCTGGATTCAGACATATATTAGACTTTTTTATATCTTAGTATCTTTTAATTTGTCTTTCATATTTTCCATCTTCTTAGAATGGAATATGTTTTGAATATGTTTTCCAGTTTACTAATTCTTTCCTCACTGTGCTCAATATTAGCATTTAAATTTCTTAAATTTCCTCCTTCCAATATGCTTCTTCATTTCTGATAGGCTCTTAACTGTTTTCTTATATTGGTGATTGGATCATTTCTTTCTTTAAAATACATTGGTATATACTACATTCTACATTTGATAATTCCAAATTCTGTATTCCTTGAAGAAGCTAAATCTATTGTTTTCTCTGCTAATTCTCAATTATAATGGTTTATTTTCTTATATGCTTTGCTTAGTGAATTTTATTTATGATTTAATGACATGATTTGAACTTTGGGTATCCTATTGGCCCAGTCTAGGGGAGGATTTGTTTCTGTTTCTGCCTCTGCTTGTAGCTAGGATACCATTAACCTGGGCCCACTTAAGCTCCCTTAAAAGGTCTATGCTTAGTGTGACAGTCTCAAGTTTGGTGTCCTCACATTATAGCTGGTACATGGCTTAGTATCAAGTTAACTCTGTTATTGGCATCTGCCTTCAGGTGTGTTCTACTTGCTCTTGCTGCCCACCACTATAGATGGACCCAGCTTCCCACATTTCTGGCCTCTACTGTGTGTGTGTGTGTTAAGAAGACTTTTTTTTTTCCCTTTAATATCTCTTGTGAGATAGTGATGCCTCAAAGAATGAGTGGGTTCCCTCTAAGCTGTGAATTTCAAACTGGCATAGACAGAGCAGGTTTCTATAGACTTTCTAAGGTATTCACAGATAGTTTTAAGGAACTCAATTTTCCTGATTCTGAAGTCTATATGTACTCTTTTTAAAAATTGATCTGCCTGGGAACAAGCCTGCATTCACATCACATCTTAACTCACTTTTTAAAAGAAAGTCATACCTTTCAACCTGGGTGTAAAAAATTCCAGGGTGCCAAATAAAGGGATAAATAAAAATACTGTCTTTAAAGAGAATTCCTTTAATGATGAAGCAAGGAAATTCAACCCATAGGTCTTTCTGTATTTCCCTGTCATGTATATTTTATTTTACTTTAATTAGTTGATTGATGATCGATAGATTTAAAGACTTGCCTTAGAATCAGGGTACTTGGTCTGTGTTGGGTTGCTCTGAATTTGGAATAAAGTCCTATAATTTAGTGATACTTCTTATGAATATAACTGGAATGTTTTGTGGAACTGATAAAATTTTCAAAGTACATTGGCTATAATGCTCATCTAACAGTTTTATGTGATTACTTTCAGATTTGGTGTGCTTTATTAATATGTTGGTTAAAAGCCATTTTATCAAATTATATCCTTAAAGTTTCATAGTAAGACCAACAACACTCATCTTATCCCAAATCTGTTTGAAACAAGAGTTACAAGAGAAATGAGAAACAAAGTTACTTAAACTTACAGTGAAAAATTTTAGGTGTGTCAGTTTTTTTTTTTTAATTTTTTTTCAATGTTTATTTATTTTTGAGACAGAGAGAGACACAGCATGAGCAGGGAAGGGGCAGAGAGAGAGGGAGACACAGAATGGGAAGCAGGCTCCAGGCTCTGAGCTATCAGCACAGAGCCCAACGCGGGGCTCGAACTCACGAACTGTGAGATCGTGACCTGAGCCAAAGTCGGACGCTTAACCGACTGAACCACCCAGGTGCCCCTAGGTGTGTCAGTTTTAAAATGTGCAAGGTGGTGTGTGGTTTTTCAAACTTCTTTTAAGGAGTATATAAACAAAACTTTAAGATCACTGTTTCGTTTTCAAAATATCCTTCAAAACATCCTCACACATGTTATCTTGTTAAAGGTTAAAAGTGAAAGTGAATTTTAACAATGGTAATTTTGATTTGAAACCCGTGGCAAGAGCTCCTCATCCCCTGGAATCTCAAGAAGCAGGAAAAGCACTCATTTACAAGTAAGTCTGGCATTCCATGGCTTTACTGTTTTTTCATTAAAGACGCCTGGCTGTGTTTCCACTCCCACCATCCTTTCAAGTTCTTGGAGCAGTGCTGAGGCATACACCAGGCTCTTGTAGTGTGACATCAGGCGTCTCCCACTTCTGTGTCTGGGTGAGGTGGCAACTTTCCTCAACTTCTTCTGGTCTTAAAGAACAAACTGCTGGGGCACCTGGGTGGCTTAGTTGGTTAAGCATCCGACTCTGGATTTCGGCTGAGGTCATGATCTCACAGTTCACGAGTTCAAGTCTCACATCGGGCTCTGTGTTGACAGCATGGCGTCTGCTTCAGATTCTCTCTCCCCTCTCTCTCTGCCCCTACCCCACTTGCACGTGCACATGCTCGCTCTCTCTCTCTCTCTCTCTCTCTCTCAAAACAAACAAACAAAAAACCCCACAAACTGCTGATACATTCAGAAATAACAAGCACAGACAGAAAATAAATTGTTAAAATTAAAAGTTAGGAGATATTTCATTGGAGTTGGAGCCGTAAAAATGGAATTTTGGACTACTTTTGTTGGATAGTAGGTATAGTCAGAGTGAAGAGATGTTATAAGCAGAGTGGTGGTCCTTACTCTTGTGTGTGTGACTGAGGGAATCATCTCAATTAACTAGTTATGGAATTAAGAGATCTCTCTATATAGTTACATAATGTGTTTAACTATCTGATTAAAACTAATGAGAACCCTCAGATGTTGCTGCAGGGAATGTGAAATGGTCACTTTGGAAAATAGTTTGGCAGTTTCTCAAAATGTGAAACATTAAGCAATTCAGCTCCTACCCAGGAGAAATGAAAACATATGTCCATAAAGACTTATACATGAATTCACAATAGCCAAGAAGTGGAAATAACCCAAATATTCATCAGCTGGTAGATGGATAAGCAAAATGTGGTGTAACTATACATGGAGTATTTGGTGATTAAAAGGAAAGAAGTGCTGATACATGTTACTAAATGGATGAACTTCAAAACTATTATACTCAGTGAAAGAGGACAGTCACAAAAGAGCACATATTGTATGCTTGTATTTATATGAAATGTTCAGAAAGGCAGATCTATAGAGACAGGAAGTAGATTGTTGTTGAGCTAGGGCTAGGGTTGGGAAATGGAGAGTGACTGTAAATGAGCATGAGGTTTTTAGACTGATAGAAATGTTCCAAAATTAGATTATGGTGATGGTTGCACAACTCTGTAAATATACTAAAAATCATTGATTTGAATCACTTAAAATGAATGAATTTATGATGTGTAAGTTACACCTCAGTAAAACTGTTGATGATAATAAAACGAGAACCTGGAGTGCCTGGGTAGCCTAGTTGGTTGTGTCTGACTCTTGATTTTGGCTCAGGTCATGATCCCAGGGTTGTGGGATTGAGCCCTGTGTCAGGCTCCACATTGAGCGTGGAGCCCGCGTAAGATTTTCTTCCTCTCTCTCTGCCTTTCCCCCGCTTACACAAGTGTGCTTGCACATGGTCTCTCTTTCTCTCTCAAACAAAACAAAACAAAAAACCCCTAGCAAAGCAGAAGAAAAATGAGCTTGTGTAATATTCTTTAGGATGTTGGTGTACAATTCTCTGTCCCTAGCTGCAGTACTCTTTCCTTTTTCTGAATAGGCTCAGAATTTGATAAATAAATGCAGTATGGCAGAAGGCACAGGGCTTTTAGAGATGTTTGATGCTGGGATGGGCAGCAGAGAGAATGACTAACTGTAGAAACCGATGACTTTTAGAGATGGAGCTGGCCGTCGTTCTAGAGGTGTGGTTTAATTATTGGCTGCTTTTTGAATGGGAGCTGAAATTAAGGAATAATAGAAAGTATTGGCGCTAAGCCTTATTCACTTGGTAGCTAAAGGCTTTAAAATGGAATGAGTCAGAAACACTCTTGTATACTCGGTTTCAATAGAGTAAGTTTCTGTATAATCCCTAACTGCCACAGTCTCATACATACCTGTTTGGGTCAGGTTTTAGGATAGTAAACATTTAAATCCTATTTAATTTCTATATATAATGTAAAAGGAGGGGTTTTGTCCTCAAATATCTCTTCTAGCAGAGTGGGATCCAGATCTGAAGGAGAATATTGCAAGTTGGAGTACCTGGGGGCCGATATTTTAGACTACTTAAGTCTATGAGTTCCCTTTGGAAAAAGGAGGTGGAAGATTAGATTCTGGTCTGCGAATTAGGGAAATATCCCAATTATGGCATCGGGGAGTGGGGGGAGGCATATTTGTTTTTGGCAAGTTAGACCTTCCTTGGGAAGACACAGTGGACAGCTCTTTGAGGGGGTCATTGACCCTGAAAGAGCCTCACTCAGCTGTTTGATTAAGCTGCAAAGAGATTTCAAATGAAACTATTATTAGCGTAAGGTAATGCTATTTATTTGGGTTTCTTTTTCATAAAAATGTGTAGATTCAAATAGAACTTATCAACTTTAGGGGCGCCTGGGTGGCTCAGTCGGTTAGGTGACCGACTTCAGCTCAGATCATGATCTCATGGTCTGTGGGTTCGAGCCCAGCATCAGGCCCTGTGCTGACCACTCAGAGCCTGGAGCCTGCTTTAGATTCTGTGTCTCCCTCTCTCTCTTCTCCTCCCCACTTTGTGTTCTATCAGAAATAAATAAACGTTAGAACTCATCAACTTCAAATTAAAATATTAAACGCTGCAATTGAGTTGCTATTTAAGAGAATTCTTTCTGGTTCCTTCCTGCAGAAACAAAGGATCATCCTTTCTGGAAAAAGAGCCTCTATGTTTTCATGAGAGAAAAGAAACCAAGTCCCAAAGAGGTCAACTCTGAAGGGCACTTTTCTTCCATGGCCCTCAGCCAAGAAATAGAAAGGGATGAGGACCAGGATGTGGTGAGTGCTGGGATGGTCCTGTTTTGCCATTCACGAGGTAGCAATTGCTGATACCAAAGTCTGAGTAGCTGGGAGCTTCTCTGTATGACAGGCCTTCGGGAGGAGAGGAGGCAGGAGACTGTACCCCTTTACTCCCAAACAAGGCAAGGGAGAGAGTAGAAGAAACTGAGAAGCATTCAGAGGGAATGGAGAGAATTTCCCTGAGAGTTTCACAATGGATATGCCCTCTGGTGGGTGGGCTATCAGATTTTCCTACTTTCTTGTGAATTTTTGCCCTTCTTTTGTCTCCCCACCGTCTCTAGTATCTCTGCTATTTACCACTTATCACACCCAAGCCAGGCCCTACATTTTGTTTCCCTTAACTCAACCAAAACAGGCAGAAAATTATCAAAAGAACCATGTACTAAATTCAATGTGGTAAAATTTAAGGAGTGAAGTAAAAGCCCCCAAAAGCAAAATGTATACAAATGTAGGTGTTCACAGAACACCGATTTCTCATCCTAAGGTGACTACAATTAAACTTGGTGACCATGTGACTGGTCTAGTGTAGTCTACTGCTTCCAGGTCTAGGTCTGCTTGCCACTTTTCTCCTTCAGTTTTCTTCTCTACCCTATGTACAAGGCTCTGGAGTAGAGCCTGTTTTAGGAGTGGATTTGGAGGAGAAGTCACAGCCCACCCTCCTCATCTCCTGGTTAGAAATCAATATGGGAATGGTGTGTTAGTCTGAATATACAGCCTTTCCGTCTTCTTCTCTGTCTCTCCAGTTCCTTACTCCCACCCTCAGAAGATAAGGGAGCTACTTTTATTTTTACTCACTCATAGAAGTTTTAGTAAAACTTTATTTTGTAGTTTAACTCCTTTTACTGTCATGTTTTAGTATCCTCCCCTGTGCTTGCTTGCTTGCTTCCTCAAAATATAACAGGCACCTACTCTGAGCCGGGCAATCTTTGAGGGGCATAGTGGTAAACAAGAGATAAATCTCTGATCCTTAGGAACTTACATTTCATGGGGGAGCCAGACAATAAACCAATAAGTGTGTAATATGTGAGCTGGTAATAAGTGCAATGAGGAAAATAAAACAGGTAATGCAGGGCAGGAGAACTACATCAACGGAACAGGCTTAAATAGACAGCGAGGAAAAAAAGTAAGTTGCTTTATACTGATACCTTATGAACCCTCCTTATATATTGTAGTGGTTACAAGTATCTTGAATTTAACCAGCCCCCAGAAGGATTATTCTTTACTTTTGTATTCCCCTCTTGCTGCCAAACTCGCTTTGCCTCCAGATTTCCCCTTGATTATAATCCAACCAGGATGCCTCAGGACAAAAATCCAAGTGTGGTCTTTGATTTCTTGCTTTACTCACTTCCCACGTCTAACAGGTACTGAATTCTGTCAGTTTATTCACTTTTCAGTTCCTCACTACTACCACCAGCTCAAGCCATTGTGATCTTAACTGGCTTAGTGCACTGGCCTCCTAACTGATTTTCCTGCTTCTGCTGTTGCCCCTGTATAACCAGTTCTCCATGAAGAAGCTATATTCATTTAAAAAATGTTAGATTTCTTCCCTGCTGTAAACCTTTGAATGACTTTCCCTTCACGCTTTGGATTTTATTCTAATTCCTTAGCATGGTCTCTAAGTCCCTGTACCATTAGGCACCTGCCTTCTCTCCAGTCATTATGCTCCAGCCTCACCAGCTTTGTTTTTGTTTTCTTAATATACCAACTTCATTCCCATCTCAGGGTTTTGCTTCTGCTAGTCCTTCCACCTGGAACACTCTTTCCCTAGATCTCTCCATGTCTCCCTCAGTTCACTCACACCTCTGCACAAATACCTTCTCAGAGAAGACTTCTCTGACTTCTCTACCTAAAATAGTCCCCCTCATCCATTCGCCTATCCTCCCTACACCCTCTACCTGTAAAGAGGTGGGATCCAGGACTCAAATGGAGGGCAGGACAAGCCCCATTTTAAGAGGAAGGAAGGCAGAGTACATGGATATAGCGTGGTGAATTTTGTGAAAGAACATCATTCACTTCTGTTTGCCTCATTTTCTCAGCGAAGTGAGAAGGTCATCTGTCAGCTGATAGTGAAGGTGGAGGATCAAGGTTCAGAGCTTTGAAAAAAGGGAAGAAAGGAAGGTGGTATTTTCTAAATCATAATAATCCAAGTATAACTTAGTACCCCAGATATCCCAACATGTAAAAGCAGGACCACGGGGGAGGTCCCTCAACTCCTAGCACACGTCAGCAATCTACCCCACCCATAATAGGGTTGGCTGTGTCCTGGAATCTCTGCAAGTTTCTGAATCCAGATAGAGTGAGGAGAGGCTGAGGCAGGTTTGGATGGGGCCCTGGCCTGCGAGATGAATCACTTGGCTCTGGTCGCACTAGGCTTCAGAGGGTTCAGCTGAGCTGAGGAACTCTTTCTGCTCTTGTTGGCCCCTCATTCCTATATCACACGTATCTCTTCTTTTCTGTCACCTTCCAAGGGTTTTAGCAACAAAGGAGCACACACCTTGATCCTTGATTGGTAAGAAGACACAAAAGAAGGCTGCTTCAGAGAAGCCATTTGCCAGCAGGATTCATTCATGTTGAGGACCAAGGAAGGCACTCAAGCACCTGCAATAAACTCCACTTAAATTCAGTGTCTGTATGATAATTAAGAAATCACAATACCTTGTATTGATAATTATTACAAATGTATGTTCCCCAGAAGTTAAATATTGCCTGAAAGATCCAATAAAAAATAATGACAGCTGGGGCACCTGGGTGGCTCAGTTGGTTAAGCCTCCGACTCCTGATTTCTGCTCAGGTCATGATCTCATGGTTAGTGGGTTCGAGCCCCATGTGGGACTGTGTGCTGATGGCGTGGAACCTGCTTGGGATTCTTTTTCTCTCTGTCTCTCTCTCTCCCCCCCACCCCACCCCACCCCACCCCACCCCTCCCCTACTGGTGTTCTCTCTCACGAAATAAATCGTTAAAAAAAAAAATGATAGCTACTTTACTGAATGCCTGTCAATTCACTTGATCTTTCCCTAAATCAAGGTAGGTGTGTCCCCTTTGGTCAGGCACCCTTAAAATCCATTGCCACATATTCTCCCCAGGTTTTTCTAACAGTTTTTAGAATATTAAAAAAATTTATTTTGAGTATGATTACACACTTGCTGATTCTGATTCTGCATAGCACCCTCTGGCTCATGTTGAGTCTGACCCCTGGTCTTGGGAAGACACAGTAAGACCTAGAACACAGGAGAGAAGAATTTTGTTTTCCTTAGGCAAAGGGAACCCTAAACATCATTCCTCTCCTAATTGTAGCCCTAGATCGTGCAGATAAACTGTATGTTCTTTGTAGTATCAATTTAGAAGACGTCTATTCATTTGAAGCCAGTCAAAATGTAGGGTGGTGTTGGTTGGGCAGTTGAAGGCCCCAGGTGGGTGGACATGGCATCTCCTGGGGACCCTCCTCCCCCCTGACCTGCCCTCATCCTTCGCGTCCCCTGCGGGAACAAGAAAAGGGTAGGGCCTGTTGAGGGAAGTGGAGCTTCGAGTTTCAACCCAGTGCTTTGTTTTTATTTATTTATTTATTTATTTATTTATTTATTATTTATTCTTTTTTTCTCCCCCCAGTGCTTTGTTTTTAAAAGGACGCCCCCTTTTCCGTCTTGCAATACTCCGTCTGGTGGTGGGTTAGCTGGCTGGGGAGGGGCTTGGGGGTTCTGGAGTCTCTGTCCTGCATCTTGGGGAGCCCACGCCGTCCACCGTGGAGCCCCAGGCTGGGTGGGTGACCCCACAGCAATATGTGGGGGAAGCGTAATTACCCCTTTTGAAACTGAGTCTTGGGGGGTGCCAGGATTTTGTTTTTGTTTGTTTTACTTAGGGACTTTACCACGTGGCAGAGCCAGGATTCAAACTGCTTTCTGCCTTACTAAGTCTCTTCAATTTACTCTCTCCCCTCAGGGATCCTATTATCTATGGCTTCCAAGAAAGTGTCTACCTGTGGTGAACATTTCAGGCCAGAAAAATTAAAAGAATGGCCAGAGCTCGAGTCAGTTGCTTTAATGGAGGTAAAGTAATGTGGCATTTGGGGACGTTATTTTGGTGATGGGACATAAATCCCTTGAGAAGTATTTTGTCTTAGTCACGGTTGGATTCCCTAGAATTAGAACAATGCCTGGCAGAAGCAAGGCACTGTTAAGAATTCACTGAATGGGAATGATCCGGGACCAAATTTGACCAAGAGTGGTTCGAGTGCCCCTGCTGTCGCTCACTAGAGGTTCAGGACACCCACAGGGCGGTACGGTGGGTGGGTACAGGCTGCAGTCTGGGAGCTCTGCCAGCGGAGAAGCCAGGTCTGGGCTCGCCAGTTGATTCTGCTACTTAAGGGTCTGATAAAGCAATGATTTCCTCATAAAGAAAGTGTCATTATTTTACATGATCCTATAATTTGCCTCACTGTAAAGAAAAGCTCTTGGAGTAGTCCTTTATTTTGCTCCTTTTGCAGTGGTAGCAGTAAAAGTGGTGAGACCTTTAAACATTTGTGTCTGTGCGAGTGCGTGGGCATGAAAAGCTGTGGGTTTCAAAAGTACTGCCAAAAGTCATTAACATGTTCCTTATGTTTTCTGGCAAAATCACAAAGAAAGCTCGGAGCTATGGAAGCCAAAAATGTTTATTTCCTTAAACAAACAAAAAGTAGTTTGAAAATCAGACACATGATCAATATTATATGCTGATAATAGGATGGGTTAAAAAAATGTGATTTTCCACGATGTTTGTCCAAGTAGATGTTTCTACTTCTCCAAATAAATAGATTGATTTGTTCTAAGTGTATAGTATCAGGGGAAAACACTTAATTGTTTTACATGGTTTTTCAATTGCCGTCTTAAAATGAGTCTAAGGAGTCAAAGCAAAATTCTGCTTACATCAATAAGATAGTTTTATTTTGAAGACCTGAAGAGCTGTCTGAATATTATTTTAGATTTCATGTGTTGCTGTTAAATATATGGGTAACAATGCAACTCTCCTTTTTGAGATTTCTTTTATTCACAGATTTGTTATCTGAGTTTGGGGTCTAGTTTGTTTTGATGCATTCACTTGAAAGAACTGAAAGAAGAGCCAGAGATTGAAAAACATAGTTTTAAGAACCTGTATTATTTTACACTAGTTCTAGGTAATAGCATATTTCTTCCAGATACTGGATTTTTATTGTCTTTCCATTTGTTCCTTCTTAGCCCTATAGGCATAAAAGTTGGACGATCAGTTCATAGTGATCCAGATGAAAAACCCTAAGGTGATAAATATTGAACTTGGGTTCACAGAAAATCGTTTGAAAATTTCTCTTAATAACACAAGAAACAACAGCTGTTGGTGAGGATTCAGACAAAGGGGAACCCTCTGGCACTGATGGCGGGAATGCAAACTGGTTCAGCCACTCTGGAGAGCAGTGCGGAGATTGCTCAAGAAACTAAAAATAGAACATCACCCACCATCCAGCAATTGCACTATTAGGTATTTACTGAAAGGACACAAAAATACAGATTTGAAGGATACATGCACCCTGATGTTTATAGCAGCATTTGTCAACAATAGCCAAACTATGGAGAGAGTCCAAATGCCCATTGACTGATGAATGGATAAAGAAGATGTGGTATATATACACACTGGAATATTACTCAGCTATCAAAAAGAACGAAATCTTGCCATTTGCAATGACATGGATGGAGCTAGAGTGTATTATGCTAAGCAGAATAACTCAATCAGAGAAGGACAAATGCCATATGATCGGACTCATATGTGGAATTTAAGAAACCAAAACAGATGAACATATGGGGAGGGGGAGAGAAGAGAGGGAAACAAACCACAAGAGACTTTGAGTGATAGAGAACAAACTGGGCTGATGGAGGGAGGTGGGTGGGAGACGGGCTAGATGGGTAATGCGTACTAAGGAGTGCACTTGTGATGAGCACTGGGTATTGTATGTAAGAGATGAATCCCTGAATTCTACTCATGAAACCAATATTGCACTGAATGCAAATTAACTAAAATTTAAATTAAAATTTTCCTTAATAAAAATGTTACAAAATATTCTTTGAGGTATAAGCAGTAGATTTACAGTAAAAGTATTGGTAAAATACAATGAATTTTGTCATTCTGTTTTGTTTCTTTAGGATTTACATCCTGACATTCAGTTCTGTAATTTTAGGTGTTAGCTAGAGAAGACATTGATGAAGCTGTACATGCAATATTATTTAGAGAAAATTACATTGCCAAGGTAAGAGTTGGCTACAGCCTGGATTCTAAGTATGTTCCAGGTAAGCAAGAGTGGTGCAGAGCAACATGGCTAAGAGGATGTCACTGTGTCACAGAGATTCATTTTGCTGAGAGAATGAACCTCCTCTGGTTGATCTGCTTATACAACATAGATCTGAAATTGTGCCACCTCCTTGCAGGGTCACTGAGAGGTCTGGATTCCTAGATCTGCCCGTAAAGGATCTGAGAGATCGTTCTAAGAGCTCACCCTCTTTGTTCTGGTACTGAATGGAAATTCTTTCTGACTAAAACTTACCTATTTCTCATATGTTCCCACATCGAAAAGGGGATATATAAAACCACCAGAAATAGTATTTAAGGGTAATGTCCAATTGTACTCAGAGAATAAAGTTAAAGGAGTTTTCATTTTAATGAGATTGAAATTTGGTGTTACAGTGGTACTTTAATGTTTGTGTTCTAATTTACAAAGGAAGTTCACGTATATTTTCAGCTAAGCATCAAAAAGAGGTAGGTGGGGGGCGCCTGGGTGGCTCAATGGGTTAAGCGTGTGACTCTTGGTTTCGACTCAGGTCATGATCCGGTCATATTTGAGCCTGGCAGTGTGGAGCCTGCTTGGGATTCTCTGTCTCTTCTCTCTCTGCCCCCCGCCCCCCACTTGCTCTGTCTCTCTCAAAAAAATAAAAAGAGCGGGAGACGCCTGGGTGGCTCAGTTGGTTGAGCGCCGACTTGGGCTTAGGCCATAATCTCATGGGGAGTTCAAGCCTTGTGTCAGGCTCTGTGCTGACAGTGCAGAGGCTGGAGCCTGCTTCTGATCCTGTGTCTCCCTCTCTCCCTGCCCCTCCCCCTGCTCGTGCTCTGTCTCTCTCTCTCTCTCAATAATAAACATTAAAAAAAAAGGTAGGTGGGATTACCCTCCTATAGATTCAGACAGAGGTGCTGGTTGGTATAAGTCTAGCGCTCTTTCTACTCTACCAGTTTTGTCACAGACTTTGATGATGAAGGCTAGAGACATGCAGTGGGTGACAGGAATGCTTTGAAATCCTTAAAAAAAAAAAAAAAAAAGGAGTTTCATGAGTTAGAAGTGGTTTGAATGTAGTTTAATCTCCAGGCACACTTCTGCTTTAGAACATTTCATGGGTTCTTCCTGCTCTATGCTCTCAGGTTCCCCTCCTGAACTTTATTATGTTCTTTGATTATCTTATGCTAGGACCTTGCAACCCAAATGTGTTGAGAGTTTAAAAGTGGGAACAAGTGTTTCTCCCCCTTATTCAAATGACAATAAATGGAAACCTTAATAATTTGTTTTCCTTGTTTGTATCATTTCATTAAAGACTGGATATGTATTTTCAGCATCTGGATACTTTTAAGGAAAGAAGAGGAGAGGTGTTACATAAAAAATGGATTGAAAATGTTGCAGAGCTTGTTCAGAGAATTGCAGGAAAAGTAATTTCATACGGAGGGTTGGAGAAAATGAAACAAGAGAATCTTGAATGTCTTTTAAAGCGCACAAATAAAATGGTACTGAGAGTTCTTTGTTTTCTTAATAAAGTATACTTTAAAGAGTTGGGCCAACATTTTCACTGGTTATTATGCAAACAGTCCTGACATTATTTTTGTATTTAAGATGAATTCACAGAATTGTAATACAGCTTACTACATTTTTAAACCTGGAGTTTCAGAAGGAAGGAATAAAAGTATTGATTTGGAACTAGATTTATCAGGAATGCTTTTAAGTAAATGTAAAGAGAATAGCAGTAGCTTAAATCATAAGGACATTTATTGTTCACTTAACAAGAAATTGATGGGTAGGTGGTCTCACTGTGGGTTTTGGCAGTGTAGAAATGTCATTTATCACCCAGGTTTTTTCCTATAATTCTTTTCTGCTATCCTTAATATTTTTGTTTTTTCCTCCTCACTCTTACATTTGTAAGCACATTTTGTTACTTACAGCTTCAGGTGTTAGGTCTGTGCTCAAGACAGGAAGAAGGGGTAAGGAGTGGTGCCAGGGTACCTTTATCTTATACCTGATCCTTTGATCTGGAAGCAAAGAGTCCCCAGAAGCTCCTAGCAGATTTCCCCTTAGATCCTCTTCACCATAAATGGGCCACATTGCAAGTCCTAGCTAGAAGCAGGGCCAGGAAAGAGAGCGTAAGGCATTCTAATCTTTCAAGTAGGAAGAGAGCAAGGGAGAAGGGGATTCCATGCTATTCAGTCAGTCAACCATTAGGTGTAGGGACCATAGCTTTCTACATACTGTTCCTCAATTTGGCTTTATAAAAGAATAAAATTTTGCTGCTGCTTTTGGAAATTTTTCTGTTTTAACCTTGAGGTCAGGACCCTCTTTTGGAATTTAGGTCTGCCTAAGTTCCCAGGTACTTACTGGAGATCCAGCATAGTTTGCCTGGAAAGTTAGGGTATTGATTTGGTGAGCAAAATTTCTGGATATGAACATTAAATACTTCTTTCTAAGCACTCTAAGAGGCAGAGCTCAGTGTCAAATCCAGGTGTCTTTGAAACCCAAGTGCACAGGCTTACAGTTGTGCTCAGAAATGTGATTGTACAAGTACAGGATGGGGAAGCCATGCCTTAGAAAAGGCATGTGTTGAAGTCTGAGTGGTTAAAAAAAATTTTTTTTTAATGTTTATTTTAAGAGAGAGAGAGAAAGAGAGAGTGCGAGCAGGGGAAGGGCAGAAGGAGGGAGATAGAGAATCTGAAACAGGCTCCAGGCCCTAGCTGTCAGCACAGAGCCCAACGCGGGACTCAAACTCACAAACTGTGAGATCATGACCTGAACCAAGGTCAGATGCTTAACCAACTGAGACACCCAGACACCCCTGGAGTGGTTTTAAATGACAGTAAATTCAATGTGAGTTGACTATGGGAGTGGACTTCTAAGAAAACATCTGGGCTTTTAGGCTGTATTGAGGGAGGCAGTGCTTGGAGTGAGAAGCATCAAAGTCCACCCTGTTGCTATCTTGTCACTCCTGATTCACACTGTAGAGGGGATCTTTAGCAGTTGCAGAACCTTTAGAAGAGGGTGGAAGCTTGACAACATCTCCTGGGAGGAAAAGTGGGAAGAAATATGGGTTATTTAGTCAGAGGAAGAAATGACAGGAAGAGGGATAAAAACGAAACATTTAAAAGACTGATGGGTGGGTGATGGGTAGATAAATCTTGTGTTGTTTTGAGGCAGAGTATTAGTGTCTCCAGTGCCAAGGCAGATTTCAACTCAGTCTAAGGACAGACTGGTGGTTAGAATGACCAAAAGAGTACTTGGCTGGCAGAGCAGAAAGTTCTCAGACTAAGGCTAGTTGATGACTTCAGACTAAACTTGATGATTACTACCCCCAGAAGGTGGTGAGCTGTCTCTGCAGTCTAAATTACTTCTGAAGTTTCTTCTAACCCTTTGAATCTATGATTTTCTATAAAAACAGAATAAAGCATTTGGCTTTTTTGAATCTTGCAAAACACATTGTATACAGTGATTTGCTCTTAGGTGTATTTTTTTTTCTAAAGGAAATTGTATTTGGAAATCTTTATGATCCTGAAGTATACAACCCTTTTTATATGACAAAAAAGGACCCAAATTATGGAAAGGTAAGTAAGTTTCATTATTCATTCATTCATTCATTCATTCACTCTTAGAAGCTCTGGGGTTGGGGAAAACCTAGTCATTTTAGAAGTCTTCTAGTTATCCTGTACTCATTAAAGAAAGTCCATAAAAGCATTTCCTCTGAGTTTTAGATTAGGAACCCAAAGTAATTTTACCTACTGGGAAAATTACATGTGTGTGTGATAATGTTTCTGCTCATTCATTCTTCCATTCACATTTAGCAAACTGGAAAGGAAGACATGGGCAGCAAGACATGGGTGTGACAAGTGTCACAGAATTAGTACAGGGAGCAATGGCCTGAGAGGCAGAGCTCCTTTCTGTGAAAGGTGGAAGGAGGGATGCAGAAAAGGCTGCCCAGAGAACTAGTAGTTGGGCCTGTAACGAGTGTTCACGTTTTAAACTTGCCAATATAGGAGTTAAAATTTTGAGATGTAGATTCAGGTTTTTTACTCCTGTGTAGGAAAAGTACCCACCAGGTATCATAAGTTATTTAAAAATATGTGTGTGGCTCTGAAGAAAGAAGTTGTTGGTTTTGCTTCTCTCGGAAAACCAAGGCAGATCACTGTTATGAAGATAAGAAGGTTCCTTTGGCTCTGAGAGACTCGCTAATATGGTGTTGGTTAGTCATTTTGCTGCCTTGCTTATCCAGTAATTGTTTACCTCATACATACTTTGGGGACCAGCATTGGGCCAGGTGTATGGGGGAAAATAAAGAAGGGGAAAATGGTTTCTAGTCTAAAGCCTAAAGTTAGGAATGGGGAGGAGAAAACCACCTCTCTCCACAACCTCTGTACCCCAGCCTCTCGACACTCACCCACACTGAGGTTTACCTGCCCTCCTGTTCTCACAGACCCTTAAAGACTGGTTGTCAGCTCTCCCAGGAGCACTCTTACTCCCAGGCCACTCACTGCCTTGTGCTCCTAAAGCATCCTCTTCTGATACCTCTCATGACTAGATTGTCACTGTATATGATTTTCTGTTCTAGACAGAGAGGTTCTTGAGGATAGGAACTCACTGGGAGGTGGCACCCAGTGGCGTCAGCACATATTTATTGACTGGTGCACTGATGCAGTAGAAGTCATGATGGAGTGTGCTACTTCTATCGGGAGGCCCTCCTTCCAGTCAGCCACTTATGACTCAATGAAATGTCCTAATGTGAGACAGATAACCTTTACCCTTTCCCTGCTCTATGGGTTGACATTATTCATGGGTCGACATTATTCATGGGTCATTAATCTTTGGTGTACAGTAAGGTCATACTCGAATGCTTCAGACAGACTTAGAGAGCTTAATACAAAGCACTTGGATCCTCGAAATTATTTTCTTGTAGGTTATGTTGCCTTTGTTTTGTGATTCCCTGTTTAGAAGATGGCAAGAGATGGATGAAGAGAAGAGAGCTGTTTTTCAAAATAAGACAGGTATTTTGTGATCATTGGGCCTTATTTTTAGAGACTTATAATTGTCCGGTGATTTCCTACCAGAAGAGTGACTAAGTTGACATTAAGACTGTTGATTTAGATTTTTTTTTATCTTCCTATAGGAAAACGATATACCTTGAATGTAAAGACCTAGAGAAGGCCAGGCTTTATGCCGCATTGCCCCATTTCACTTTTACTCTACATGATGTTATTCTAAGAGTGGCATAAAGCCTCTGCGAGATCTGTGAGAAACAAAACACCTAGTAAATGCAGGTAAGGGTGCACTAAATGAATGGATCCTTTTACCATCTCCATTGTTTGCCTTTTACAGAATGTCATGTGGTTAGAATCGCACAGTATAGCTATAGCCTTTTCCAGATTTTACCTTTATCCTTAGAGGATGTTTTCACAGGATTAAGAATATTAGGTTGGCAATTCTTTTTCTTTCTTTCTTTTTTTAAGTATTTATTTATTTTGAGAGAGAGGTAGAGAATGAGCAAGGTAGGGGCAGAGAGAGAGAGAGAGGGGAGACAGAAGATCCAAAGCAGGATCTCTGCTGACAGCAGAGAGCCTGATGTGGGGCTTGAACTCATGAACCATGAGATCATGACCTGAGCTGAAATGGGACGCTTAGCTGATTGAGCCACCCAGGCACCCCAGCAATTATTTTTCTTTAACACATATCCCACTGTATTTTAAAAAATGTTTATTTATTTTGGAGAGAGAGAGAGCGCGCGCAAGCAGGGGAGGGGCAGAGAGAGATGGAGACACAGAGTCCGAAGCAAGCTCCAGGCTCTGAACTGTCAGCACAGAGCCCAGTGGGTTCATGGGGCTTGAACCCATGAACTGTGAGATTATGACCCGAGCCAAAGTCTGACACTTAACCCACTGAGCCACCCAGGCACCCTTGTATTTTTTTATTCTAGACAGAAGATAGTTTTATTTTATTTTAAATTTATTTATTTATTTTGAGAGAGATAGAAAATGGGCAGAGGGGCAGAGAGAGAGAGAAGAGAGAGAATCTCAAGCAGGCTCTGCGCTGTTAGCTCAGAGCCTAATGCAGGGCTGGATCTCATGAACCAAGAGATCATGACAGGAGCCCAAATCAAGAGTTAGATGCTTAACTGACAGAGCCACCCAGGTGCCCCTCCCCAGAAGATAGTTTTGATCAGCATACAGGAGCTTGATAAAAAAATCCATCCACACCTGTAGGATAACAGCCCACTTTTAAAAACTGGTCCCAGTACACTGACCAAATTTCCCAGTGAGTATTACTAATAGCAAATTTATTTATTTTTCTTTTTCCTCTCATAACTACTTTAAAGATTTTTTTCCCACAGACATTTTAGTTTATTTTTTAATAACTATTTTAATCACCCAGTGCTCATCACAACAAGTGCACTTCTTAATCCTCATTACCTATTTAACCCATCCCCTAACCCACCTACCCTCTGGTAACCATCAGTTCTCTATAGTTAAGAGTTTGGGGGTGCCTGGGTGTTCAGTCATTTGAGATTCCAGTTCTTGATTTTGGCTCAGTTTCTTGATTTTGTCCAGTTCTTGATTTCATGATCCCAGGGTTGTGGGATTGAGCCCCTTGTTGAACTCCACGCTGAGCATGGAGACTGCTTAAGATGCTCTCTCCCCAAGAAGAGGTGGTATGTATGTATGTATGTATGTATGTATGTATATGTATGTATGTATGTGTGTATATACACATATGTACATACACACATATACATACATACATACAATGGAGTATTACTCGGCAATCAAAAAGAATGAAATCTTGCTATTTGCAACTACGTGGATGGAACTGGAGGGTATTATGCTAAGCGAAATTAGTCAGAGAAAGACAAAAATCATATGACTTCACTCATATGAGGACCCTAAGACACAGGGCAGATGAACATAAGGGAAGGGAAGCAAAAATAATATAAAAACAGGGAGGGGGGACAACACATAAGAGACTCTTAAACTGGAGAACAAACAGAGGGTTACTGGAGGGGTTGTGGGAGGGGGGATGGGCTAAATGGGTAAAGGGCACTAAGGAATCTACTCCTGAAATCATTGTTGCACTATATGCTAACTAATTTGGATGTAAATTAAAAAAAACAAAAACGTAGATCTTTAAAATATTTTCTTTATTTTCTGTCAAATGTCAAGTTTCATTTAGCAAATCTTAAGAATAGTGTATAAAATATGTATTATAGCATAAACAAATGATGAATAAAAATGCAAAAAAAAAAAAAAAAGATTCTCTCTCCCTGTGCCCCTCTTCCCTGCTTGTGCTCTCTCTAAAAAAAAAAGAAAAGAAAAAAAAAAAAAAAAAAGAAAAGAAAAAGTTTCCTGATTAAAAAAAAAAAAAAGAGTATTTCTTGGTTTGTCTCTCTCTCTTTTTTCCCCCATTGCTCATTTATTTTTTTCCTTAAATTCCACCACGAGTGAAATCATATGGTATTTTTCTCTCTCTGACTTATTTCACTTAGCATTATATTCTCTAGGTCCATCTATGTTGTTGTGAATGGCAAGATTTCATTCTATTTTATGGTTGAATGATTCCATTGTATGTATGTATATATACACCACATCTTCTTTATTCATCTATCAGTGGACACTTGGGCTGCTTCCATATCTTGGCTATTGTAATTAATGCTGCTATAAATATAGGCATGCACATATCCCTTTGAATTAGTGTTTTTGTATTCTTTGGGTAAATACCCAGTAGTGCAATTGCTGGATCATAGGGTGGTTCTCTTTTTAACTTTTTGGGGACCCTCCATCCTGTTTTCCACAGTGGTGCACCAGTTCGCATTTCCACAATGCGAACTGTAAGAGGATTCTCCTTTCCCCACATCCCTACTAATACCTGTTGTTTCTTGTGTTGTTGATTTTAGCCATTATGACAGGTCTGAGGTGATATCTCATTGTAGTTTTGATGTGCGTTTCCCTGATGATAAATGATGAACATTTTCACATATCTGTTGGCAATCTGTATATCAGGAATAAACTCCACTTGATTGCAGTGAATAATTTTTTCAATGAACTGTTGAATTCGGTTTGTTAATATTTTGCTGAGGATTTTTGCATCTACATTCTTGTGTGGGTGGGTGGGTGGTGTCTTTATCTTGTTTTGATATCAGGGTAATGGTGGTCTCATAGAACGAATTTGTAAGTTTTCTTTCCTTATCTATTTTTGGAATAGTTTGTCTCCTCCCCATATTTTAGGTATATGGTGTCATATTTGACATCCTTTTATTTTGTGAACTCCTTGACTGAGTTTTACAGAAATATTCATGTTTACTGGTTTTATGTTTCCTGCCTTCATACTGTCACTTTTGGTCTTTCCACTCAGAGTCCCTTTAATATTTCTTGCTGGGCTGGTTCAGTGGCCATGAACTCCTTTAGTTTTTGTTTGTCTGGGAAACTCTTTACCTGTCCTAGTCTTGCTAGATAGAATATTCTTGGCTGCAGGTTTTTCCCAGTCAGCACTTTAAATATATCATGCCATTCCTTTATGGTTTGGAAAGTTTCTGCTGAAAAATCCACTGATAGCCTTATGGGGTTTCCTTTGTATGTAACTATCTTTTTTGGATTACTGCATTTAATTTTTTTTTTATTACTATATTTTGCCACCTTAATTACAATGTCTTGGATATGTTTTGTTGATTTTGTTGGGGGGTTTCTCTGTGCCTCCTGGATTAGATGTTTCCTTCCCCAGATTAAGTAAATTTTCAGCTATTATTTCTTCAAATAAATTTTATGCCTCCATTTCTCTCTCTCTTCTTCTTGTGGGACTCCTATTATATGAGTGTTATTACATTTGATTGAATCACTGAGTTCCCTAAGTCTATTCTCATTTTGCATAATTCTTTTTTCTCTCTTTTCAACTTGATTCATTACTCTGTCTTCCAGGTCATTAATTCATTCTTCTGCTTCTTCCAGCCTGCTGTTCATTCCATCGAGTATGTGTTTCATTTTGTTTACTGAACCCTTTATTTCTGCTATGTTATTCTTATCTCTGTGTTAATGGTCTGATATCCTCCATTGTTTTCTCTTCCAGTGTGTATCCTTATGACCATTACTTTAAATTCTCCATCAGCCATATTACTTATATCTGTTCCATTTAGATCTCTGGCCATGGCCTTGTCCTGTTCTTTCATTTGGGACAAAGTCCTCTGTCTTCTCATTTTGTCTAAGTCTCTGCCTGTTTCTGTGTGTTGGGAAAGTCAGCTATGCCTCTTGTTCTTGAGGTTAATGGTTTTATGAAGAAGAGATCTTATAGTGCCCTGCCATGCCATGTTTCCTGTGTACTAGGGCCTAGCAGTTCCAGGGGTGTCTCCAGTGTATGGTGTCTGTGCTCTGCTGTTTTGTTCTGCCTGCTTTATCCTTCAGGCCAGTTGTCTCCATAGTCTCTCTTTGCCTGTTGTGGGCAGTGTTTGGTCTCTGGTCTTAATGTGGTGTGTTTTAACTAGATGTGCCCTGTCTGCTTGTTAAATGAGCTCTGTCACCACCGCCCCTGGAACTGAGGCTCTGCAAAACTCCCAGGTCAGGAAATGTGGTTTGGGCAGAGATTTGGGCCCATCTTCTGCTGCACTGGGACTGAGGCAAGCATGACTTTAGAAAGGGCAGTTCCACTGAAGCATGGGGTGTGACAGGGGTTGGTGTAAGCAAGTTAGGTAGGGAGTATTTGTGCTGTGCTGGGTCCCACAGGTATATCTGTGCTTTTGCTGAAGGGTAGGGGAGGGAAATGGCACCTGCCAATTCCTTGGTTACTGGAGGAGTCTCTCTGTGAATGCTGCTTCTCTGGGACACTCCCTGATAGGAGTAACTGATCTCCCCACTGTGTGCCCCAGGTGCTCTTGAGGTTGTTGTTTCCATGCTGTATATCTGCGAGTTGTTTGCCCTGCCTTCTCTCCAAGAGCATTCCTGATGTCCTCTGAGATTTTCCAGAGCCAAGAACACTGACCTTTAGAACTCCAGGCTTTAAGTCCCACTGGTTGCAAGAACTCATGAAATTTGGCCCCTCCTGCTTTCCAAGCCAATTACTATGGGGATTCATTTTCCCCCTGTGGGCTCCCCTGTTAGTCTGGCTCTCATTCTTTTCCACTACCATGGCTCCCTTCCCACTGGCCATGATCTGTTTCTCTCCCAGACTGTGTCTCTGCATTTCTTACTTTCTTTGATGTGGCTCTTCTCTGCCTTTAGTTGTGGAGTTAGTTCTGCCAGTCTTCAGGTCAATTTTTGGGGTATTTAGGATGATATGATAGTTGTCTAGTTGTATTTGTGAGATGAGGTGAGTTTAGCCTCCTTCTACTCTACTGCCATCTTCCCCTTCCTCCTATCCCGTTGTCTTTTACTCTTTCAGTTGAAAACTCAACTGCTGGCCTCACTGTTGATCCTTTGAAGAAAATTGTCTTTTTCTCTGGAGGTTTCAAAAATTTTCTTATTGTCTGATTTTCTGTAGTTTTATGAATTGCTTTTTATCTTTCCTACTTGGAATCCATAGGTCATCTTGTACTTGTAAACTGATGTCTTTAATCAGTTCTGGTGATTATTACCTCTGCCATATTCTCTCTCTCCTCTTTCTGGTACTCCCGTTAAATATATTTTAGATTTTCTCACTATCTCACTGCATCCTCACTGTCTCTTACCACTTTTTTTGTGTATTTTCCATCTTTTTTGTTACTGTATATTTGATTCTAGATATTTTAATAATTTCTCTTCAGTTGTATCTAATACTCTCTTGTTAAACCTATCAATGAATTATTTTTAGTTGTTTTATTTTTATAGTTCTAGCTCTAGCATTTTATTTTTCTTTTTCAGGTAGGTTTTGGGGAAGGGTGTCTGGAATCAGGGCCTGGAGTATCTCTATCCTCTACTGGGACTCTATCTCAATGCACTGCTTGACTTGCCTGCCACTAGGAGGGAGTTGAGAACAAGGTTAACTACCCACCTGCCAAGATCACAACCAGGCCTGGGAGAAAAAAATTCACAAAAGAAATGCTGAGACCATGGAGAAGTGTGTGTACCCTGCCACCTGAGGTTGGCAAATTCCCCCAGTGGAGAAAATAGCCAGAGATTGCCAGCTCATTCTGAAAGAGCTGTCTCCTCTCTGAAAATTTCCAATGACTTTAAAATTACAAAAAATTTTTTTTTCCTAGGGTGGGGCAGTAAATATTCTGTTTTTCTAGTTGTTGCAGCAAGAGTGTTGGCCTGTGCAAAGTTCTAAATCCTATATAAAACATGGAAGTCCTGTCATGCTCTCTTGACATTTCCCCTTTTTAAATAAATTGTTATTTATTTATGAGAGAGAGAGTGAGTGAGCAGGGGAGGGGCAGAGAGAGATGGACACAGAATCTGAAACAGGCTCCAGACTCTGAGCTGTAAGCACAGAGCCTGACACAGGGCTTGAACCCATGAACTGTGAGATCATGACCTGAGCTGAAGTCAGATGTTTAACCGTCTGAGCCACCCAGGTGCTCCAGCATTTCCTTTTTATCTTTCATCCAGAGTTTTACTGGAGTGAACAGTGCTACTTGCTGTTTCCCCTTCTGATTTGGAAGTTTTATGTTTTATTTCTTGGCTTGTTTATACATTTTAAACAATTTAGACTTCAATAATTATATAACTTCCCATCTTCCAGCAAGACAAAGGCTTTGTTTTGCTTTATTTCCTCATCCCCACTTTGTAGCTCCTCAGCTCCTTAAGTGGTATTCTGCCCTTTAATCTGGTATCCTCCAGTGACTTCTCCACCTAGCAGCTGGAGGAATGTCTTTGAAGTGATGGAACTTCTCCAGTCAAAAACCCTTCAGTAGCTTCCCATAACCTTTACAATAAAGTCCAGACACTTACCATAGCACATAAGGTGCTCCCTGGGCCTTGCCAGCCTTTCTGGCTTCATCTAAAAATATCCCTTTCCCTTAAGGAAAAGAAGTATAAATAAACTACAAAAATATCTGGGTCAAATCAGCACAGTTATAACTCCCTGACCTGCCATGTTGTTTCATGGCTTTGTTCCATTTTATTACTGGCCATTGTGATCCAGGCAAGAGAGGGAATTATCACATGGTGTGATACCATTATACCCTCCATCTGCTTTTTCCCACCCCAGCAAGCCCATTGAGGGCAGGGACTGTGTCTTATTTATCCTGGTGTTCCCAGCACTTAGCTGGAATGCAGTAGAGGATGAGTAAATGCTTGTTGAAGGAAGGAAGGAAGGAAGGAAGGAAGGAAGGAAGGCAGGCAAGAATGAATACAGGAATGAATGGAGGAATGAAGGAGAAAGCTGCTTTCCCTCCATAGGTCTGGGCTTCTCTGGGCGGTGCTGGAAACCCTCTGGGAGGACACACCTGGAAGTGTGTTCACATGGCCGCTCAGTAAAGTAAGAAAAGGACTTAAAGACAAGGTGTCTATGTTAGTCAGAGACAGTGTGATTATGAAAAGCAGAATTCTCAAGTTAAAAAAAAAAGGAAGAAGGAACCTAGGTAGGTTAGAAATCACTGGTCTGTTACAGAAGCCATGGTCAGTGTCTCAGTTCGTTTGACTCCTGTAACAGAATGCCAGAGATTTGGGGGGGGGGGGCTTATAAACAACAGAAATTTATTTCTCACAGTTGTGGAGGCTGGAAAGTCCAAGATCATGGTAGTGGCAGATTCAGTATCTGGTAGGGACCCACTTTCTTGTTCTTAGATGGCACCTTCTTGTTGTGTTCTCACATGTTGGGAAGGGTGAGGGAGTTTTCTAGGGTCTCTTTTATAGGGGCACTAATCTTATTCATGAGGGCTCTGCCTGCATGACCTAATCACCTCCCCTAAACCCCACATCTTAATACCATCACATTGGGGGCTAGGTGTCAACATATGAATTTTGGGGGGACACATTCAGACCATAGCAGTCAGGAGGACAAACAGGCTGCTTACGGGACTAAGAGCCATGTTCTTTCCTCTTCGGGACTATGTGGCTTTCATCAGAGCTTCTTTGTGAACCTGCTTCCTTACTTTCTCTGCTTTCTTATGCATGTGCTGGAAAATGGATGCCCCAGGCCTGCCTGAGTTTCTGGTTTGAGCAGTGACAGACTGCCTGGAAGCCACCCTATCCCACTTACAACTCTAGGGGTTGAGGCTCTGGCCCAGGTGCCTCAGCCACGACCAGAGAAGGGTCACATGACTCACTGCCTACCTAATGGTTGTGCCAACAGGGGTGTGTGTTGGGGGGGGGGTGAGACTGATACATGGACAGCCACCAAGTGATGTCTACTCAGTCCTTCCTTTTCATGAAGTATGAGTTTGCTAACTTAATTTGCAGCAATTATTGAATAATACAATTGTTTGTATGGAGTTGAAATACTTTTTTGTTTTTCTTTGCAGTCCTGAGAAACTTATCTGTTCAGAAAATAAATATCTGCCTGATGAAGAGAATGAGACTACTGACCTAAGACCATTTTTGAAAGGCAATTTCATTCCTCAAAGCTCAGCCAGGAGAATGGAAGGGAAGAGAGGAATTGTGTGGTGAGCAGAGATCTGGGGGAGCAGGGCTGGGATGGCACAAGTTGCAACATGCACAAGATGACAGGCATTGATTTTGGAATTTGAGCCATTGACACATCCCTCCTTGTGACACAGGTTCCCCAGGGTAGAGAAGGCAGGAGGCAAAAAAGGGAGTGGAAAGGAGGTTGCAGAAGATTTACTTCATGCACAGGAAATGGTGGGGTTGCCTCTGGGCTTGGTGCTGCTGCGCCCTGTGGCAGGGAGTCTGGGGTTTGGAAACTCAGAAAAGGTGCACATAGTGGGACCCCGGAACCTGCTTTGGAGGACAGATTGTGTCCTCACGAGGTGAGAGAAATCCTGGTCAGAGAAATTTTCAGAGAAAATTTTCCCTGAATTTTTGCTCCTCTGCCATTTTCCTACCATTTATACATCCACACCAGACCAAAAAAAAAAAGAAAGAAAAAAGAAAAATCTGTTCTCCTTAGTGCAGTCACAGTAGGTAGGAATCTTCTGAAATTTATACTAAAAAAAATTAGGCCAAATGATGGTTTACACACGTAAAAGTTATTTATTTAATCATAAAAGTTGTTTTATATGCAAGCATTTTCCATGCACAGATTTCTCATCCTGAGCTCACAATCTGACTGGCACATGTATAGCTCTTGCTCGCTTTTCCCTTCCATCCTCTCGTCTCCCACATCCCATATCCTAACGCCTTTGGGTGCTTGGGAGTTGTAAGGGTTCGTGGGTGTCTTAAGTGCAGCGGATCTGTGTGTTCACTGACCTTCCCACTCCTGCCTCCATCTGTGTGTTCACTGACCTTCCCACTCCTGCCTCCATCGCAAAGAGCGTGAAAATCTTGTCAGATAGGTTGTTAACCCAGGTCCCACCCAATCCCATTGTTTTCCCTAGTCTCTCAAGAGAGAAACGGATTTTCCTAAATGGGAGAATGGAAGTTTCCATTCCACTTTCCATTCCACAGCAATTTTCTCTGTGAATAACTGAGAGCCAAGCCCCTCTGTCAGATCTGGATGGTACTGTAGTCAGCTCTGCCCTTCTGGAAGGGTAGCCTCACTGCTATCACCAGGAGAGCCAAACAATGGAGTCTGGTTTACACACAATAGAAGTTTATTTCTCGCTCATGTACCAGAACAGGTTAGGTCAGCAGGGTGTCAGGCTGTCCCTCTTTCATGAGTTTGGCTGATGGAACCTTTGTCATCTTCAGTGCCTGGCTTCCAAGCTTGCCCTGGGGAACCTGAAAAGGGAAGAGGTCATGGAGGAGTTCTCCCTGGGCATGAAGTGTAGGTGGGCCAGGTCTCACATGTTCCACTGGGGAGGACATGGCTGTCCCTAACTGCAGGGGGAGGGTGCTGGGAGAAGTAGCCTCTGCTGCTCTGAGCACAATGGCAGGGAGAGCAGGTGTTCTGTGGACAGCTAGTCACCTCCGCCCTACCATGGAGAGGTCAGTACTGTGTGGAGTCCAAAGACCTGGGAAGCTATGGCTGAGAGTTGCAGAAACCAAAGAGAGTAGGGGAAAGGTGAGGAGAGGGCTGCCTGGAAGGTCTCAGCTCAGGCAGGAGGGCGGAGTGTTGGGTGGGATCCACTGGGGCCTTCTTCTCTGCCCCAGTCAGCCCCTCTTCCCTGCCCTACACTGAGCACTTCCCTTCTGTTCACAGGTTGGAGGTGCCAGACAACACAGACCACAACCCTGGGCGCCTGGGGAAGGCCAGTGTAGGTGGGGGGTCACAGCCCGTGTTAAGAGTGATGATGGCAAAAGTCCTGGGGTGGCACCCGGCCTCCCTGCAGCTGGGGTTCAGGCATGGCTGCCAGGAACAGTGCCATCTGTAAGGAGGCCATGGTAATAAAGCTTCGCTGAGCTTTACTTCCTCATTTGTGTGCCAACAGTTAAAATGCTGCCAACGGGTTTTCTCTCTCCAGAAGTGTAAGATGTTGCAAGCAGTAACAAACAATAATAGTTACTGTTTATTGAGCTGTTGTGAACTAGGAACTGTGTGAGATATTTTTATATATTAAAAAAAAATTTTTTTAAGTTTAGTTATTTATTTTGAGAGAGAGAGAGTACTAGTGGAGGAAGGGCAGAGGGAGACAGGGAGTGAGAATCCTAAGCAGGCTCCATACTGTCAGCAAAGAGCCCGATGGGGGGCTTACACTCACGCACTGTGAGAACACGACCTGAGCTGAAATCAAGAATTGGAAGCTTAACTGACTGAGCCACCCAGGAGCCCTGGAACTGCGTGAGGTATTTATATTCATGTAAAAGTTTTCACAGCAAAGTTACAGCTTGATCTCCCCTTACGTGAAGCTTGGAGAGGGGTTGAGTAACTTGTTCAATGTCAGCTACACGGCTGAAAGTGGTGGTGGTCTCGATTCCAAGTCTAGGCCGTCTAGTGCCAAAGCACCGGTCCGATCACCAGAACACACACCCCACTCAGACTCTGTCATGTCAGTCAAATTGCTCAGGGTTTCGGTCCCTTTCAGAGAGTGGTTATCCTGTTGGCGTGCCGCAGAGTCCTGATTCTGAAGAGCACTGGGGGGTGGGGGAGGGGGTCGGTGGTGGCTTGCTGGGCATCTCTCCTATCTGCTCAGTCCTTCTCCAGGGGACGCAAGGAGTCTAAGGGCACACCCTCCTCCCTCATCCTTCAGAAAATTAGGCTCACGTTTCAGTCAGGAGAGAACTTCATTTCTTAAGAGGCAGAGCTGCAGTCCCAGGTCAATGCAGGTGACTGGAGTTGTGAGGAGCATGGACATTGAATGTCCTCTGGGGTTTTGTAGAAGTCTGACTCACCTCCTGCAGGCTCCTCTGTCCTAAATCTGAAAAGAACCCTGACACATGTAGACATGGGGAAATGGCAGTAGCCACAGTTCATCCCAGGGAGAATTCAAGTCCCTGCTGTCCTGGGAAAAGGATTATCCTTTAGCTCGGGTCACAAGTAAACCCACAACTGGTTTTAAACTGGCCTTGACTAATCAGAGACTGTCTCAGGCTTTGGAACTCAGCCAGTCAGAGGCAGACTTGTTGGACATCGACCCATACCTGCCTTCAAGACCCTACAGAAGATCAGCAATGTGCTTTGCTCAGTGAGGCTGTGCCTGACCAGCCAAACTTTCCCTTAATTAATACATTCAGGTGTTTTGGTTTCAGATGTTGAGTGGCGTCTCTTCTATTGACACAGGCCATATTTCTTTTACATCTAAGTTTTAACAAATAAGTGCCCAGGATTAATACCCAGAATGGCAGATTTTTTTTTTTTTTTAACTTGAACATTCTGAGTTATGTTTTCCAGCCCTTCTTTGCTCAGTGGTTATGTTTAGACAGAAACGGGGACTGTGGTGGAGGGACATTTGAATCTTTCCTGTTCTTCCAGCTCCCTAAGACGTGCTCCCTGAGAATCAAGGCTCCTATAGCCTGCGTGGTTCCTTCTAAAAAGCAGATCTTTTTCCAGTTGTACTCATTAACCCAGGAATTTAGTGGGTAAGACCTGATTTTTGTCAATGTTCAAAACAAATCTCACACTACAAAATCCAGAGCCCAAACCAGCAGCGCTGACAGGTGTGGATGTGGGTCTGACAGGACAGGGGACAGGGAGAGACAGGTGCTTCTGGAGCTGGAGGCCGAGGGCCTGCTGAAGATGTTTAATGCCTGTGTATTTTCTTGACTCCGAAGTTACCTGTGAGGTTCCTGCTCAACCAAGTAGGCAGAAGGACTCAAGAAGGTATGGTCTTACTCCCACAGAGATCAGCAGTCTAGCCATCAGTGACACCACGCCCCAGAAACCGTAGGTCAATTTACTAGTCATGGAGCAAGTCAGAGTCAAGACGAGGCTCCAGGGTCTCCTAGGCACCACACCCTCCCTCCCCCACCCCCTCTTGGTTTTTGCCACTGTCACAGAAAGGAAATTTGGTTTCACTGCAAGCAACCCCTGAACTTACCTTTCAAGAGCTTTTCAGGTGGAAAGTAAATCAGTCAAGCTTTGAAAGAAGTTACATTCATAAACTTATTATTTTTATTCTCTTTCTGTACATATTGGCAATGATAAAGCTTAAAGATGCATGTCCTATGAAATATGCAAAAACAAGGAATTTACATAAATAATTTATACTTCAGAAAATTAAAGTTGAAAAATATTTTCCACATCATTAGAGTTCACAGTATTTAAAGTAAATCAAGCTTTCCCCTTTAGATTTCAAACTATATTGTCTGAGCAGAGATGATAAAATCTAGTCAGGAATAAAATGATCAAGTTTCTGTTTTCATTCAGTGCACGAGTAGACCTACTTCGGTATCAGGCTGTTCCCGCGCTGAGGCTGCAGCGTTTCTTCCCGATCCTTCGCCTCCTGAGTGGCTGTGACCCCGCAGAGGTCACATGGCGTGGAATGGTTACAGCATCACCAAAACCACCCACACTGGACACATTCAACCAAGTGGTAACGTCTGCTGTTCCGATGCCTCATTTCCACATAATACTTTTTATAGCCCTGAAAATGGAAACCTTGGCATCTAAACACAGCCAAACATGTTAACACTAATACAAGGCACTGTGCTGTGGGTTTGGTTTATTTCTAGGAAAGATCATGTTTGCATAGATTGCTAGCTATTTAGTGTGCAATAAAATAGAGGGCCGGACCTGGCACGCGTGGCCTGCGATGGATGAAGCCTTGTGATGCTCCTTTAGCCTAGGGGCAGCACCGTCCGTCTCTAGCCCCAGCCTTTTGGGCAGATCCCTGAGGCCCCTACAGGAGAGTTTTTTGCTCAAAAAGCTGCAGGTCAAAGCGGACCCAGACCTCCCCGGTGGGGACCTCGTGCAGCAGGAGTCGGCGGGTTGTGGGGCCTTTGCTTTCCTGTTCTGTGCGAATTTTTGCCACTGGAACTTCAGTGCGACCCAGGAAATCTGGAGAATAGACATGTGAGAGTCAAAGCTACTTCTTTATAAGGAGGAGTGTCTGAAAACATTCATAAGACTTTCAAATCCAGAACAGTTAATTTCCTTTGGTTAGTGGCTGTCTGATAACTACATGGACGCATGCCCAGGGACAGGTCCGTGGGAGGGAAACTGCCTTCTTGGAATCCAAGTTCCTTCAGGCAGAGCATGTCTCACCCATTCAGTAGGTGCTGGGAGCAATGTCTCTGTTGTGTACTTAGGGAGTGACTGGGGTCCATGACTCACACACGCCGGAGACCACCCTTTCCCCCTGAGAAGACCCCTGACCCACTTCCCACACGAGCTGCAGGTGCCCATGGGCCCGTGTCATTTTCCATAGGTATCACAGGGAAAAATAAAGCCAAGTACCCTGGATCTAGACCCTAAATTCTGGAGTATTCAAATTCCTCCCTGGTCGAGTTATACTTTACCATCTGGCGAAAACTGGTCTCTGTCAAACATGGTGAGACACAGCACATCTTGGTAAAGATCCTTAATAAAGAACTGGCAGTTAAAGTTCCACTTGGGATTGAGTGTGTCCTGGAGGGTTCTGGTGGTATAGCTCTGGGAGCCCATGCTGATTTCACAGTATGGATTGCTCTTTCCTGAACAAAAACAAACCAAAGACACATGTGACATGTGTACGTAAAATAAATGACAACAGGACCTTCCTTGAGCAGAAGCAGGATCCAAATGGATGCTTCTCTGTAAACCACGACAGCAGGGGCACTGTCTGAGGGCCCAGATCTGCCTTGTGGGCTCCAGTGCCCCAAATGCTCCCCATGAGCCTGGACAAGTGTTCATGCAATTTCTACTCAGAAGCACTGAAGAAAGGGGCACCGGTACTTATTGGGAAGAGACAGTGAGGATACTATTGGTACGATAACCATTTTAGTGGCACTGGAAACACTGCTTTTTAAAAAGCGTCCCGTTATTCAATGTACAGAAGAGTCATTGGCAAAGAATAGGGCAGTTACCACATCTGTTGAATGAAAGAAGCATTTACCATTCGGTTTACAGGCTTTTAATTCTGTAGCTTCGATGACGTGCACCATCAGACGCCCAATGCCTGAAGTCTTTTGAGAGCGAGCTACAAAAGAAGACAAGTGACGTCAATTTCTTCTCTGAGATTGAAGGACGTGCACGGAATGCACGGAGGACACTGAGCTGTGAGTATAGTCTGTCCTTCTAACCAATCCTGACACTCCCCAGTGTCACCTGCCACTGCACTGGGCCTGGCAGACCAGCATCTGGCTGCTGTGTGCCTTTGCCCAGGCCATGGCACCCGCTGGAATACCTGTCCACCACCTCTGCTTGTCTGCATCCCACCCAGCCTTGAAGATGTGCATCCAATCTCACATGTCACTCCCCCCTCTCTGCCCCACTCTGCGCATCCATCATCCTCGACTTATGAGCGTCCTGCAGCCCGCTGGTTCTGAAATTCCATGTCCTATCCATCTCCTCTGCCAGGAGAGGCCGCTGCGGAGTGCGTATTGTTTATTCAGCCTTGTATTAATAAACACTCAATTGCCTAGCAAACGGTAATATTAATTAAAAAAAAATACATTATATCCATTCAGCACTTAAAAGCAGCTAACATTTATTGGATACTTACTTTGTGTTAGGCATGTGCTAGACCTCTACAAAAGTTTTATTATGTAAATTGTACAATTATGCTGTATGGTAGCTCTTTATAACTGCCATCTCCATATGTGGGAGAACTGAGGCTTAGAAAAGCCCATAACCTGCCCATGTCACAGAACCTAGGAGTGGCAAGGTAAAAAATTAACTAGCAGGTACCAAAGTCAACTTGCCACCCACATCATTCCAATTACATGTAAACACTTCAGCTTATAAAGCAGTTTCACTTAAGACCTTATTCTATTTGAGGATGGACTCAAAACCCTTTTCATATGGAGGGAAATGGGTCTGTGAACTCAGATTGGTAAATATGAAGTAGTTAAGCAGGTGTTGCCCTCAGGGGTTTAATAAAGGCTGCTTAGTGAGCTATTGAGTTTTTAAAACTTAGGGCAAGTAGGACTTATGAGAAGCCCCCCAACCTTGTTTGTGCCAACCTCTCCAGTGCAGCACCTACACTCAGTTTCCCTTAAAGACAAATAAGTTCCCCTTATTTATCTTTGAAGGTCCGGTTAAGACTAGCATAGGGCTTGGCACAGAGTAAGTAATCAATAAATGTCTAAAGAACACGTAGAAAATGCATAAAAAATATGTATA
Organism: Panthera uncia; assembly: GCF_023721935.1. NCBI lineage: Eukaryota > Metazoa > Chordata > Mammalia > Carnivora > Felidae > Panthera > Panthera uncia. The sequence continues at coordinate 21,180,410 of NW_026057579.1, read as the reverse complement.
GATATTGATATTAAGCAAAACTAACAAAAACTCTTGATTTTTATCTTTACCAATTAAGAGATCATTATATGCTTTCCGAATCATTCAGTCGTTGATTTTTTTAATAGCAAGCTTTTGAAGTACCATTAAAACAAGATTCAATCAGCAAAAGCCAATTTACACATACCTTTCAGGAGTATATAACAAAATAAGGGGAACCTGAATAAAAAAACATACAAAGAGCTGCATCTCTAGCAGCCAGGAACAGAAGAGGGAGGACCGAACAGAGAAGGCCTGGGGGGCGGGGGGGGGCGGGGACAGGTAGGGGGGCTCAGAGGTGGTTTGTTCAATCAGGCAGTGGTACAGGCGAAGCAGAGAGAGGAAACGGGGCTGGGGAACAGATGATACTGGGGATTGGCCCTGAGTCTGGGGTAAGAATTTGTTCTTAATTTGGGAGGCAATGGGGAAGATGCTTCAGCAAGGAGAGTCAGCCCTGTAAAAAGATTACTCCAGGAATGAAGGGTATGGTGATGGGGGCCTCATGCCTAAGTGGAGACTGGAGGGTCTGTGCCACTGGGAAAGGCCCAGGACATGGGAAGAGAATGGGGTAGGACCTGGCCTCTGACTAGAGAAGCAGGAGGGCTGAGGGCACGCTTCCGGTCTGGGTGGTGAGGACAGTACTGCCGTCTGCAGAGCTGCTCAGGAGATGCCATGGTGTGAAGCCTGGCTGGTGGCGGGGAGAAGTCAAAGTGTGTCTGGAGCGTGGGCTCGGGGAAGCAGCCCAGCATGATTTTCATGAAACTGAGGGAGGAGAGGGACAGACAGGCTTGGGCTTGGGTGGAGCTCCAGGTACAAGGGGGAGGAGGAGCCTTGACTTCCTGCCATCGGGAGCAGGGGGCAAAGTGAGTCAAGCGGTGGGTCAGGTCACTGGTGTCGAGTGAGGGAGCCCTCTGAACAGAATGAAAACTGCAAGCGGGGTGAAGGGCCGGTGATGAGGAGGAGGGCCTCGAGGTCCAGGACCTGGTGTCAAGGGAGGGAGGACGGATGGATGTGGAGGAGGGCCGGAGCAGAGGCCGGGGTGGGAGAGGAGGAGCAGAGCTGATGGGAAACAGGCCAGAGAAGTGAAGTTGGATGAAGCAAAATGGACCACGCAGAAGTGGGCTTGGTTGTGCAAAGGACCCTCTTCCTTCACCATAGACAGAAGGGAGGTCGCGGGGCTGGCCCGTCTGTGTAGTGGGCAGGGGGCTCAGGGAGGCCCCAAGGGCAGGAGCCACCAAGCAGGTCCTGCTGTCGGATCCCACAGCAAGTCTGCTCCTTTAGGCTGTCTCTGTGCAGTCCCACCCTGCAGGAGCAGCAGCTTGTGTCCAGAGGGTGGGACCCTCTCCCTCCCCCTCCCCTGGGAGCCCTGGCGGCTGCTTCCGGCTCTCTAGGGCACCACCAACTACCTTGATAAGCCTTCTCCCGTTTCTTCTTTTCCGTGTCAATGTACTGCTCAGATGCCGCCTTGATCTTCTGGACCCAAGCAGTCCTGGAGGAGAAGCAGAGCACAGCCATTGGGTGGCTTTCCCGAGTACCTCCCAGGTTCAGCCAGGAGCCCCAGAGCTCTGCACTTGTTCTTCACTCCTTTGCTAACCTTGGCTTTGACAAGTTTCCCATCATAGACCTAATATTAGTTTAACTGAAAGACTTGTTTGCTAACTTTGAAGCTGAGAATTTCTAGAGTTACTCACGGTTTATAAGACACCAGGCACTTGCAAGATGCAGGCACACAGAAATAGAAGATGCAATTTGCCATATCAGTGGCAATTTGGCACGACAGAGCGACATTCTGCCGTACAAAGAACACCAAGAACCACATGCACAGAGGGGAGGAGCATCCCCTGGTTTGCCATCACACAGGTGCTGAGCTATCCTGTAGAGGATGCAGGGCTGGCCAGGCAAAGAGCAGAAGGAAGACATTCTGGCTGGAGTACAGGTCCTGTGCAGTAGAGGGATGGGACTGAGGCTGAGACACACAAAGAGGGCCTCAGAAATCAGGTGAAGGAGCATGGACCGCTGCAGAAGGGATTTAAGGAAGCAAGGTGCTGGCTCTCCCATTTTGGAAGATCCTAAGGAGAGACTGGAAGCAGGGACACATATAGAGGTGGTTGCAGTAACCCAGCATATCTAAACCAAGGCTGACCAGTGGGACCAGTGTGGAGGGCACTGGTTAGGAGAGCTCGAGGATACAGAGTTAGTAGGACTGAGCACGGACTGGAGGTGCGTTTATGGAAGGGAGACGTCCAGGCTTCAAGGCAGGTCACACGTGGTCAAGACTGACCTCTCGTTAATGTTGTCTGTTCGGAGGGTGTAGACCCGGTCAATGTGAGAAATGTGGAAGACAGGCTCATCGCTGGAAGGGTCTGTGGGTAGTTTCACCAAGACTTCATTCAGGAAAATGGGCTGAAAGAGGGCCAAAACAGAGAGTGTGAAATGTGCCAGAACCCTCCACCCACCTACATCTAGGCAGAGTTCGGTCTGTCCTGAAGAGCCTTTTTGAGGAGGAGAGAAGGGTCTAGCTTCTTGAGTCTTTTACTTTTGTGGAAGAAAACATCTTGGGCAGATGAGATGTCACTGAACTGAGAACAGGAGCTCCCGGTGTCTATGACTCTGCTCGTGTGACAGGGTGTCTCCTCCATGTACCCACACTTAGCACCTTGTCTCAGTTTTACAGAGAGACCTGCTGCTGAGTGTGGACAGAGGCGGGATCACATCACATCTGCCAGGGAGGAAGCCAGAATCCAAAGCTGGAATCCAGCTGTCAGAGGACAGTGAGGACCCAGCCACGCTGGGGCTTCTTCCCTGGGAAATGACAGAGGAGGAGTGACCCATCTGGAGACGGGCGAAGAGTGTCCCATGGGGACAGGAAAGGATCCTGGAAGGAGGTCCTCCAGGTGAAGGACACACCTTGTTATGCTCCTGATGCCACGGCCAGGAATGTGACACTTACCGTTTTATACATTTTGAACTGGGCATTGGACTTAGAGCTGAAAAGCTTCTCAGAACCTGAGGAAACAGCAAACTGCTTGACCATGTAGGTAAGAAGCAGAAAGTCATTGAAGAGGAATCCGTGTAGTTCCTTGTTGCTCTTGGTCTTGTATAGTTTCCCACTGTGCAGAAGCTTCCGGGGCCCCAGGCAGTTGGTGAGGGAGTTGAAAATAAGTTGCTTAAAAAGAAATTGTCACTTTGTGAGTCCCAGCACAAACCATCCCAGAGCTCCATGAGAGGCCCGTGCCCTGGATCTGAGGGCGCACTGATTTTCCTTCAGAGTCCAAACTGACATGGGAAAGTGATGACTTCTACCCACAGAATATGGATTCTACTGGCTGAATTCAAAGAACTCAAAACAAAAATATCACATTTCCCTTCTAAGAAAGGAAAATGACAGCCCAAGAAGGGGCAGGACACTGAGTGCACATGGGCTGGACTGAGGCATATCCTGTTCACACTAGGGGAAGGCTTGAACTGGGTTCCCCACCCAGAGCCTGCCTAGTGGCACCCAGCTCAACACCACAGGCCTCACCTCTGCAAGACCTTCACACTGAACGTGTGCCTGGATCCACTCGAGTCGGTCTGAATTTTCTTTTTCCCGAACTCCTTCATTAACTTGGGAACAAAGCTCCTCTGCCCGCTCAAGAGCCAGCTTTAGGGAAGAATGGTCCACATGACTCTCTAGGGTGTTCTCCAGAATCTGGAAAAGAGTGGTTCCGTCATGTGGGAAGTAGAGTGTCTTCCACTCAGAAGTCCTACTGCCTGCTGTATGTGCTGGGCGCTGGGTATACGACGGTAAGACGATTGTTCGCCCTTAACAAGTGGATAGCCCCAGAGTTCTTGGGGAGCCAGGTTGACTCAGTGCCAATTGCCACGTGGATCAAGTGCCCTGAAACCTGTGGGTGGCCAGCGGCTCTGGCTTGGTCTTGGTACATGCGTTACCACACGTGGCTCCCTCCCTCTCCCCAGTCATTCAAGCCATTGCCTTTGGGGTGAACCCACCACATAACCTGGCTGCAGCTTTCATAAGTGTATTAACTTGCTGAATAGCAATGGCTTATAACATTTGTGGGGTCACTGATCTTTTTTATAAATCTGAAAAAAGCAATGAATCCTCTGCTATAGGAAAAATAGAATAAAATCATGTCATCAGCTTGTAGGAAAACATACTGTTGATTCTAAAGTGACTTCAAACTAATGTGACAAATGTAAAAGAATAGAGGCTGGCATACAACCGTGTCGTCCCTCTGGAAGTTAGCAGTCCCATCAGCAGATGGCTCCCGTCTGGACTCTGGCCACCTGGGGCCACCGTCTTTTGTTTACAACTCCAAAATGGGAAAAAGCCCTGAAAGCCTAAAGCTTTTCTTCAATATTCATTTGGTGGCAAAACCTGACCTAAACTGAAGAGATGTATCTGTTTATTCTACTTAAAAGTAATTATTCATGTATTTCACTGTAGAAATATTACTGTGTTTGGCTACAGGTGATGCCCAGGCTTTGTTGGGGTATCATGTAATATGCCATTTTTGAATTAAATTCTGAATTCTGAAAATACATCTGCTTCAAAGTATTTCAGGTAAGGGACTGTGGGTTATTGTGTATGAATGGGTCAGTTTTGTATCATAACAAACATAGGCTCTGTAACATAAGGTCCATAATGAGTTAACATGGCTTAGAGATCAATGGTCAAGGGATAATCAATAAAAGTAACGGTCTTATATTATTTCTACTGCTTTTCTTTGTAAGATGATTAAAATTGTATCAGTGATAATTTGTGGAAAAATCCTTTGTAAAGTACACCTTCTCCTTAGAAGGCATATTGGCTCAAGAGGCCCACATCGCTTATGCTAAAAGATGGATGGTATCTTAGGACTGTTTAGTTAGCAAGTTGAAGTGGGGAACAGCGAGGGGATGGTGATGAGCTCAGGGTAGGACACAGTGAGCTGGGGACTCCTGAGACATCTAGGGAAAGGAGTTGAGCTGGTGGATGAATTTAGATCTCAGCAGAAAGACTGGAGCGGAAGGTTGTGCCAATAGTGGACTCCATCTGGGCTCACGACAGGCTCCACACATGCAGACCTACAGGGCACTTGCCCTGTCTAGAAAAACACATTCGTGACTTTGAGAGACCCAGGGGAGTTTCCTGGGCGGGGGTGGGGGGTGGGTGGGGAGGGAAGGACAGGTTACCTAAGCGACACTGGATGGCTTTTCTTTGCCTAATCCAGATTGTATGTGCGTGTTCGTGTGTGTGCCCACATACATGTGTGTCTGGGTGCACGCACACACAGTGCCTGGTCCATCACCCATGTGTCAGGGCCAGCTCCCTGACTACGGCCCCTGTGGACCTCAAGGGGTCTGGCTCCTCTGCCCAGCTGGGGTACTCACACTTCTGATGAGTAGAGGGTAGCGGGTGATTCTCTGCATGGGCTTCAGCAGGAAGCTGGAAAGGGGCATTCCTTTACATCGAGGGTCAGATGCCAGCTTCTGCAAATAACGGATAGGCTCATGAGGAAATCAAAGCTTCAACGAGAACAAAAGAAACACCAACTGTACTCTGGACTTTGACCATCTTTTAGATTTCTAATTTCTTTTAAAAACTCAGGATTCAAAATAATATATATCAGATTAACAGCAGGGGTATCTCCCTTCAGTTGGTGAACCCAGCAGATGCTTTTCAGCTCTTTCTTTCTTTCTTATGTGGACTTGGCAGCCTGTGCCATCATACCCTCCTTTGCTTCCAGAACGATTGACGGCTGTCTTCCCAGTCCACTCCTTCCCAATCCTCACTTCTTTCTTCTTCTCTACCTGCTTTTAACTGTAGGTGCTGCCCAAAGACCCCCAGCAGTTGAGTCCCAGGGCGCCACCCGAACCCTCCCTAGAGCTCCATGCTGGCCGAGTTACTCTCCTTCCTACCTGGACCTCCTACAGGCACCTCAATACCTCAGTACGCCCCAAAGTCCTCATCTTCCTTCATGAAAGCTTCTCTTCCACCTGCATCCCTGAGTTGGTAGCACCATTCTGCACCACCCACCTCCCTGCCACACACCTAGGAGTCACCTTCAACTCCGCCTTCTAAACGGCTCGTGATTTCCCCTGCCTCTGCCTGCCTGCTGTCCCTGCTTTATTAGAAACAATCACTACCATTTATTGAGCACCTATGATGTGCCAGGTAATGAATGCATTAGCCTTTGCTAAGTCCCTTCTGTTCTTTCTTCACTTGGCTAATTCATACTCATTTCTGTAGACTCAGATTATGACTCCTCTTGGCCAGGCTCTCCCCCTTCCTTGATGTTCAGTGACCTTTCTGGAGCCCCTGCAATCATCCGTGGCCACCTTTATCAGGACACCACATCTGGACTGGGGAAGACAGGTAGTGGTACCCCGTTTGAGGTGTCTCCATGATCTTGAAGACTGTTATCTCCAGGAGACAAAGGACCACATCTTATTTCCCTCTACTCCTTTTATTAACACAGTACTTGAATAGAGTAGCTAGTACTCTTGGATGACTTTTTTTTTTTTTTGATGACCATTTTTAATAACTGAAAAGCACAGTTACTATAATTTACCTATTTGTTTCCCACTATGGGATATTAAAACTGCCCCCTCCTTTTGTTTTTGGATATATCTATATATGTTGCTACAGCAAGCATCTTCATGCTTTTTCTGTATTTTCTGAGACTTTTTAAAAAGTAACATTTAGCACACAGATTATTGCTAGATTTTGTTGTTAATGTAATCAACACGATGCCTTTTATTATTAAACTATAAACTTTTTATTCTGTTATAGTTGTGATGGCACTGATACCTTATTTACATTCCTATTGTTATTACTATTTGGAAAATTAAAAAAAAATTACTTAGAAGGTAAGTGTCCAATTTGTTTTTAAAGATTTTATTTTTGGGGCACCTGGGTGGCTCAGTCGGTTAAGCAGACAACTTCAGCTCAGGTCATGATCTTGCAGTCCGTGGGGTCGAGGCCCACATCAGGCTCTGTGCTGACAGCTCAGAGCCTGGAGCTTGCTTCGGATTCTGTGTTTCCCTCTCTCTCTTCTGCTCCCCAACTCGTGCTCTGTCTCTCTCTCTCAAAAATAAACATTTTTAATAAAATGTTTATAAAATAAAAAATAAAAAAAATTTTTTTAAAGATTTTATCTTTAATCTCTACACCCAACATGGGGCCTGAATTCACAACCCTGATTAAGAGTTGCATGTTCCACTGACTAAGCCAGCCAGACTCCCCTAAACATCCTATTTTTAATTCTACTATTATTTATTAATTTATTCATTCATTCATTCATTCATTTTTATTTTAGAAACAGAGAGAGAGAGCATACAAGTAGGGGAGAGGGACAGAGAGAGAGAGAGAGAATCCTAAGCAGAGCTCCCCTGATGCAGGGCTCGATCCCACGAGCCTGTATCATGACCTGAGCTGAAATCAAGAGTCGGATGCTCAACCAACTGAGCCACCCAGATGCCCCTCTACTATTTTGAAACATTTGCATGCACTCACAATCCCACATTTATCTTATTCTGACCAGTGTTTGTGTCTGTGGTTTTGGTTCCCTTGTATGTTGTCTCTAGTTCATTTATTTTTTTCTTTGTTAAATGTCTATTTTGAGAGAGAGAGAGAGAAAACACATGTGGGTGAGAGGGGAAGGGGCAAAAAGAGAGGGAAAGAATCCCAAGCAGATTCCACACTGTCAGCACAGAACTCCACGTGGGGCTCAATCTCATGAACTGTGAGATCATGACCTGAGCCGAAGTCAAGAGTCAGATGCTTAACTGACTGAGCCACCCAGGCGCCCCTCTTCTAGTTCATTTCTAAGCAACCCTGTGCCACCCACCCTTATCACCAATTGAAGAGTCGGTCCTCAGTGCCTTACTTATATTGAATCGTTTTTGCATCCCTAAGATCATCATAAGGAAGGTAAATATAATTAGCATTTATTGCTTATTATGTGCTGGTCTCTGTGCTAAAAAGTACTTTAAATTCTTTTTTAAAATGTTTTATTTTTGAGAGAGACAGAGAGTGCACACAGTGAGGGAGGGGCAGAGAGAAAGGGGGACAGAAAATCCAAAGCAGGCTCTGTAATGACAGCAACGAGCCTGATTCGGGGCTCAAACTGATGAACCGTGAGATCATGACCTGAGCCGAACCCAAGAGTTGGATGCTTAGCCGACTGAGACACCTAGCCGCCCCTCATTTTTGTAATTAAATACAAATATGAAAACAGGCCTTGGGGTCAGGAACTCTTTTGGTTTAAACAATGAATTAGGTGGATTTCTGTTTTTTTTTCTATGATCTGTAATAGTTCGTATAGTATGGAATAATCTATTCCTTTATAGTTAGAAAGAATTCACCATCAAGTGCACCTAGCTCCTCTTTTGGGGGTAAGCTACTCAGTTTTATCCTTGGCTAATAGTATCTTCAGATTTTCTATTCTTACTGAAGCAGTTTTCAAATTGTAATAGAAAACTACAAATTTTGTCAATGTTTTGACATTTATTAGCACATATTTTTGGCTTATATACTCTTTTACTTTAAGAAATATTTTCATGTCTGTTCCTTTTACTTGTGTTTTTCTGTTTTTCTATTAGATTTACCACAGTTATATTTTATTCTTTTCAACATACCTGTTCTTAGATATATTGATATCATTTGTGCTTTTATCTTTATTACTTGATCCATTTTCTTGTTGGAATTTTTATCCTCTGCCTAAACATCTTATATTTTATGCTTAATTATGTTTCCATTCTTTTTGGATAATGAAGACATTAAAATTATGCATTCTCTCTTAAGGCACTGTGGCTGTATAACAGATCCCGACAGGCACTATTTCAGAAACCAAAAAAAGAAGAAGATATGTAAAAAAGCTAGAAAACAGATTTTACTTTCATTTCCCTTGCCACCGTCACATGTGTAGTAATAGTTTCTGTTACCGAACGACGCCAGGGAGATGTTCTCACACATGACACTCTATGATAACAAGCAGCCATGCGAAGCGTGTGGCTGGATCACTCACAGGGTGTTGTTCATGCGTTATTACACTGTGTCCTCTGAGTGTCGTGCTAGCATTACTTTTCCTTACCAAGTGTTTGGTTTTAGTTTATAACCATGGCATCATGGAACCAATCATGTCCTCCTCTTCTCATTGGTTTCTGGACGCTGTGAGGACATCTCGGTGCACTTTGGAGCACAGGACAGGGTCTCACATGTGCGTTTATGAAGCTGCCCTAGTCCTCTCCTATCCTTTCATCCCACTGTATTCGTCCACTTACATCATGTCATCTTATCTTGCTGCATTTTATATATTTGAGTAGGCTATTTTATACCCTTGGTGGCATAAGATGGACATAGAATAAATATAATTTACAAAATTAATAAAGTGAGATTCTGGAAAATTTTGGTGTATAAAATAGCTGATTTAAGTAAACAGGCTTAAATGACACTACTAATAGATGGGCAAAATTATGGCCCCAGTGCCAAGAAACACCAATTCAACACGGAAGGTAACACAAGCACTCAGAAAATTCTCTGCCGCATTGGTGTTTCCTTTGGAAACTGGTGGGATGCCCTTTCCCATGCGGAGTCCTGACTGCGCAGCTGCACGTCTCTGTCTCCAGCTCGGAAAGGGGCTGGCCTGCTCATGATTCCAGAACGGAGTTACCTTTAAAAATTCCTTGAAATCGGTGTCTTCATCGGTCTTCTGCTGTAATAGAGCTGCTCCATTAAGCTGACAGCTACAGAACCGGATATAAGCCTGCATGTGGGACAGCTCGGCTGCAAGGATGTCCCCAATCATCTGCACGGGCATCTTCTCTCCCCCGGTCTTCTTCCGTACCCGCAAGGCCCTGCAAACAACACACTCTCACTGTGAATGTGGTTGGTAAATAAAGGATGACTATCACGGGAACAATGGTAATGATCCCTAGTGAGTTACCGACAAACCTGGCACTGTGAGGGAAGAGTCAGGAGGAGGAGGCAGCTTGCGCCTATGTTCTGCTGGCCAAGCCAACCTGGGCAAAATGTTGGCAAAGAAGAGTAAGAAAATGAAGTCTATACACTTGGGTGTTTCCAGGTCCTCGGAATTGTTTTGGATTCCTTCATTTCTTAGCAAAGTTCCTTTAGAAAAATTCTAACTTGTTCTCAGCTGAACCAAGAAGAAAGGAATTTTCTACACTCTGTAGGGAAAAAAGGGAGCAGGAGCCCAGGTGTGGAGGTGGAGGTGAGCACTGTCCCCAGGAGAGCTGCTGAGCTGAGTGCCTCCACGAGGGCGGAGACACAGGACAACTGGGACTGCTGATCCCGCCCGCCAAGGAGTCTGTCCTCACAGGCTTCAGGGATGGGAAATCACCCCAAGGGGACTTAGGAGAATGTCAGACCAGCCAGTAATGTCCAGGCCATGGGCTACAGCTTCTCTCCTACTCTACCCGGTACAGTCAAGTATATTTTGAAATCATATGTTAATATATTGTTTATATTATGATTTCATTTTTTCATTGTTTAATCAAAGTATTTTCTTTGTTATATTTCTTGACTTCAGAAATTATGTATTTTACAGTTACAGGGCATGTTGTAAAATGATAATAAAGTAAAAGCTTGAGGGAGAAGACAGTTCAAAGTAACTTTGCTAACTAAATAGCCCTGCAGGGAGTTACGTGTGAAAGTGTCAGTCCTGGGGGCTGGCAGGCCGGTGTGCACAACTCACTTGAGTAGCTTTGTGTTAGACATGATGAGTTCTTTCCAGTTTACAAAGATCAAGGCCATTTCTCCTTCACTGAGAAAGCCCGACTCCACCATCCGTTTCTGAAAAACCTAAATTCAAAACATAAAAGAAAAGTTATCTTAGGTGTGCATATACAGTGGTCTAACTCAAACAGTATCTTCACAGAGTGAAACTAATATGATCATGATGTTTTTGTTTTTGTTTTTTTAAGATCATGATGTTTTTAAATAAGCCTACTTAGGATTACTAAAATTTAAATTGCATAATTTCCCTACTGTTTGCTATTTGGGGTCTTATTAGGCTGATTGTTTTCTTTCTTTCTTTCTTTCTTTCTTTCTTTCTTTCTTTCTTTCTTTCTTTCTCTCTCTTTCTTTCTCTCTCTCTCTCTCTCTCTCTCTCTTTCTTTCTGTAGGCTCCACCCCAAAGTGGGGCTTGAACTCACAACTCAGGAGCTGCATGCGCCATTGACTGACCCCAGGTGCCCCTTATTAGGGCTAATTCTAAGGACTGAGTCCAGTAGCCTCATCAATAAGAGCAGAGGCTATCTATCTGCAAGAGAGATCAGGAAAGTTAAATAAAACCATGTGCATAAAGCATCTACACCCTGTAAAAGCTGCAGAACTGAGGAAGCTGTCGCATGCGGCACCTCAGAGGTCGGGAAGCTGTGAGAAGTTCAGCAAAAGAAACACTGACGACTTATACAATGCCCGAGACTGACCACCAAGCAGACATGGATTTCAGAGGCTGGCTGACCGAAGGGGAAATGATAATGCCGTACATCTGCACTGTGGAACACTGAAGGATTTACAAAGTGCTGATACGTATACGTGTGCATATGCCGGTGTGTGCATGGGTTCTGAATGAACTTCACAGGTGACGCAGGTCAAGCTGAATCAGCTATGATTATTCCCGGGGCACTCAGGAATAAAGGCTGGGAGAGTGATCTGCTCAAGGTCACAAACCTAGAACACGGAGGAGCCAGAACCAAAACCCCAGTCTTTTTGGTTAGAAATCCAAATTTCCATAAAGAACTAGGATTCCTAGGGAATGACTTTAAAAGCCTTAAGGAAACTGTGAAGTTATCTGAGACAACCCTTCTCGTGTGTGATCTTTCCAAGATACACACAACAGGTCAGTCTATTAAAATCGTTCAGTGGCCTGTGATAAGACGCAGGCTCTTTCTTGAGGTTCACCAGGGCTGTGCGACCTGCCCCCTGCCCACCCCCCCAGCTTGGGCCTCAAGAACTTGACACTCCAGCCACCGCAACTGCTTGCAGGATCTTAATTCCCCAGCACAGGCCTTCCTGCTTCCATGTCCTCTTCTGGGCACAGAAATCTCATCCTTGTCCTTCTAGCCTTGGCCAGAGCCTAACTGGGAGGGTCCTTCCCGACTCTCCTTTGTGGCGGAGGGTGGTTATCCCTCTCCCGGCCCCCACCTCAATGTTCTGCAGCTGTCTGTCTGTCTCTCCACATGACCGTGAACTCCTTGAGGGTAGGAGTTCTCTCTTCTCTCTCTTCTCCAGCACAGTGCTTTCTGCACACGGTAGGTTTTGAATTAATGTTTATTTACTGAGTTGAGTTGAACACAGATTCGAAGAATTCGGATAACAGTGCCATGAACTGGGCATCTCTAAACCTCTACAGTTCCAAAATCAGACTGAAGATGTCAGGACCCTCCCGTGGGAGCGAGCCCCGGAGAGGTGGTGGATCTGCTCTGAGGGGCTCCTGAAGGACAAGGAAGGCATCTGGTGGTCTCTTCTTTCATCCACTGCTGAATATATGTTACTTTTTTATTCATTCCATTTACCTGCTCAGGGAGATAAGCAGACGAGGAAGGCGGTTGGGACCTCTGGGAACCTCCATGGGAATGGCAACGAGAACACCCAGCCTGGGAACAGTGCTTTTGCCCTAAATCCCTGACCCTGACATGACCTCTTGCCCCTCAGACAAGGGAAGGTGGGAAAAGTGGGAATGACCAAGGCCCAAGTGGTTAAGTGACAAGTCTCAGTGGGGCAAGCATGTGGCTCCGGTCCCCTCTGTGCTGGGGTCAGAAAGGTACTTCCATACCCATTCAGCCTCTCGGGACTGGGACCTGACCAGCAGCAGGGCTGATACTCGTAGGGGTTAGTAATAAAGACGGGCTTTTCTTCTAGGCCGTCTTTCCTGACCAGAGAAGCAGGGAGATAAACATACATAGTTCATTTAGTACTGACGGGAAGGCCTGCAAAGGGCCAGGCGAAGTTTTGGGGATGCAGGATGTGGGGTACACGCCCCTGCTGTCAGGAGCTCAGAGCCTTGTGGGGGACTTCTCAACTGAGAGACGTTAGCAACTGAGATGTGCGGTGCAGTGTCCACGTGAGAACACGTATGCGGGTCTGCAGGTCCCCGCTGGCGTGTCAGGTGGAAACGAATCAGAGGAGGGCCTTGCTGGGGTGCAGATGCAGAAGGATGCTCCGTGCCACTAGCGAGGTCACAGCCAGGCATAACGGTGCACCTGCTGGGCCTGTGTGGGGACACGTGCTCTCTTCAGGTGCCTTGTTTATTTACTGGGTTTCTCATCTGAGGGCCCTGACACACTGAGTGGGAACTAAGTGCCATGGAAACAAGAGTATAAGTATACAGTCTCACTGTGTGTACTCAAACACAAATCCTTTCAGAGTGCTACTCCAACACCTGTTACTGGCCTACAGGTCACTGGCAACATTAATAGGCACAAACAGTAAGGACATCACAACTGGGAAATATTTTACCACGTGGTCCTTTGGGTTTTCCAAAGCGATACACAGTCCCTTTGGAAACATCAAAGTCTATGAACACGGCAGGCGTCAGAAGAGCACAGCAAACAGGCAAAAACGTGAGGGAGATGAAGTTTGCTTCAGTGCCTTCCGACCGGCTCTACCCTCGTCCTTCCCCTTCCTCGATGGGGCCTCTCCCAACATGCAGCTGAGGCGTCTCTTGTTCTCTCCACCCTGAAGGGCCTCGTCTGGGGGAAGGAGTGCACTTGGGCTCTTCGGGCACCCTCCCAGAGCCACAAAGCGTTCTGAGGGTGTGAGAGCTCCTGTCGCTACTCACTACTCTACTCGTGAATTCCCACATCAAAGGTGATGCCCGACTCTGAGGCCAAGGCCCGCCCCCCTCCGCGGGCACAGCCCTCACCTCCACGACGAGCTGAAGGTCGTCCACGTACCGCTCTTCGGTCTGAATCAGCTCGTGAATATAGCCCTGCCTCTTCCTCTCAACTGGCTGCATGGTGTCCAGGCTTTGGAGATCAGCACACCCTATGGAAAGACAGGGTAGAGTTTCAAAACAGTATCTGAGTCTTCTTGGTAGGGAACAGACATTTACCAGATGTGCTGGGTTTGCAAATGGTGCCTCGAAGAAGCCACGCACGGCTTTTCCAACTCGTGCAGAGCCTCGCACCTGCGGAAAGCCGGCCTGACCACCTGCCGCTCAACCAGAGCAGCAAATCGGCACCGCCTGTAACATCTCAACGTGGTCCTGACTTCTTTCCCAAATGAATGACCGATTTAGGACTTTTTAGAAATGGCCTCAGAGAGTTCAGAACTGCGATGAACTTGTGAACATCTATGCGGTCCTCATCACCTCAGGCCATTTTCAAAGATATTGAAATGATTCAATGAATCATATGCTTAAGACCAGCGTTTTCCAAATTGCAGGCCATGAGCTATAGGTGGGTCCTGATGTTCATTTCATTTTTAAAAGTGTGGGTCAGGCCTAGCATTGAGACAAACACACAAATAAACACAAATTACCTTGTGCACAGCTCTCATAAGCACTGAAAGTGAACACTTTTAGTTAGGTATGAATGTGGGGATGCAGAATAGATTTCCTACTGTGAGCTACTGTTAGAAAAATGAGAAACATTTGTTTTCTCAAAATGCAGCGTTAAGGTTAGGAAACCTGAAATTCCCAGGACCCAGCAGTTCCCAACAAGACCACTGCCTTAACTCACCAGAACAAAGAAGTGGTTTTGGGACACCACAGACGTTAAGTGAGACTTTGAGGGAAGTCCCTAGCAGCCTTGCATCAGGGTGGGCGGCACTGCATTCACTTTGGGTCAATTTACAGGCACATGGGAGCAGAACTGAATGTCAAGACTGCGAAGTAACATAATTCCAGAATCGCTTCGTAAGAAGCTGAGGGCTTGCTTCTTTGCACAGTGGGAGGGGAAATATCTCAGGCAGCCCCTCCTCCGGCAAAAAGAAAAAGCAGGTAGGCACCTAGCAAGCTACAAATGAGGGAGAGAGAGGGAGAGAGAAAGCCCAGTGAGGCGCGGATGACCCTTGAGGCAGCAGGTGTCGGGTGAACCTGGCCCCAGCCTTCGTAGGCGGGGCAGGGCGCAGACACAGAGGCACCTCGCTGGCAACACAGAAACAAAGCCACAGAGGCGGAGAATGAAAGGAGCAGACTGGGTATGTCAAGGGGGTTTACCTTTGAATTTGTTTTTTCATTTTTTTTAATGTTTATTTATTTTTGAGAGAGAAAAAGAGAGAGAGAGGCAAAGAATGTGAGTGGGTAGGGCAGAGAGGGAGACAGAGGATCCGAAGCAGACTCGGAGCTCGAACCCGTGAGCCGTGAGATCGTGACCTGAGCCGAAGTCGGACGCTCAACCGACTGAGCCACCCAGGCGCCCCCCCTCTGCTTACCTTTAAGTTTTTATGTGTTTTGTATAGATTTGGACTAAGAGTTCTCATGAAGACGACTGGTCTATTTTCTGTGCATGTTGCCAACAGCTTAAAAAAATTATTCTCACAGTAAAACAAAAATAGAATAAGGCAAGAAGACGTTATGGTGCCACTGTCATGTTCAAAATTATCGAGCTTTTCTGGGGATTGTATTTTATTCTGTTCTGCGGGAGAGCACTGCAGGAAAGCTAAGTGTTCTGAGCCCGGGCGGCTAATATAGACACCTGTCTGACTAGGTTGCGTGTAGCCAGGAGGCTGGAGGCAATGGCTGGGCACCTAGTGGCAAGTGGTTCTCATGATGTGAGCCGGGGTCACCGGGCAGAGGAACGAGCGGACTCTGATGGAAGGCATCGGCGCAGTTTCTAAGGTTACCCCACCCTCACACTAGGCACTAGGGTTCTACAAATTCCAGTCACTGACATTCTACCACATCCACATTCTGTCTCTACTTTTTTATGTCATACTTTTTAATAAATTTACTCATGTTTGAGTTACATATTTGGGCAATCATGGGTTTTATGTACTGGTTACGTGTCTTCTAATATTCACTAAAATAAATATAACCATTAGAAAAAAGTAAGTCTCCGAAGGTACTATTTTGTGTGCCATCACGTAGTGTATCACAGGGATAGGTCCATCGCACTTGGGGAAACACTGATTTACATTAAAACCCACAAGCATCGGCCTCTCTAACTGTTCTGTACCTCGGAATAATAGGAAAAGTCCCAGATATTTTATCATTTCTAAGGTGAGAACATGCATGACATTAGCTCCATCAGGGTGGATGTGAGGACAATCCTTATACTCCACCTCTGACCGACCCCTTTGCATTTCATTACAGTGGTTCTTAAACTTCTGTTCTCTTCAAGTTTTCAACGTGACCCTGATCCTCACTTTCAGATGTTCTTACCTCCTATGTCAGGGAAAAGAAAGAAAGGTGGTGGCCCTTTTACTTCCTGCCTTTCATCTCCCTGCTCACTCATCCCTGTACTTCCTTCCTGTGTCAGGGGATGAGGAGATCCTGTTTCTTCCTGAAGCCAGCATCCTTAACTGACCCTTTCCTTTCGACCCCTTGCCATCCTCCCCACACTGTACAACATGGTAGCCGTTAGCAACACGTGGCTATTGAGCATTTGAGCTGTGGTGGCCGCTCCAAACAGAGAAGTGCTCTAAGTGTAAACTACACACCAGATCTCAAAGACCTAATAAAAAAAACCCAGAATGTAAAATAATGCACTAAAAATTCTTACATTGATTACATATTAAATGGTAGTATTTTGCATAACACTGAGCTGACCCAAAGAATTATTCAAGTTTTAATTTCATGTTTTACTTTTAAAAATGTGGTCTTTGGGAAATCTTAGATTACATCTGGGCTGCATTTGGGACTTTCATTCCATTTCTATTGAACAGCTCAAGCCAGCCACTGCATTTTTTATTACGTTCCTTCCCGAACAATGTTTTAGTGGCTTCTGCTATGTGCAGAATGAAGTCCTAGCTCAGCAGCACAGGGCTCCAGAGTCTCCATAATCCACCCACGGCCTCCATTTGCAGCCTCACCTCTGACCATGCAGCCCACCTTTCGGCCACCCTGGCCCGGGTTCAGTCCTCAAGAGGTGCTGGACACGCTGTGCACACTGTCCGTGGCCTGCTTCTCCACACACAGCCATCTTACCCTTCGAGGTGCAGCTCACGCGATCCTACTTTGGGGAAACTTCCTATGCCCTGTCCCACTTACCCCCAGACCGCCTCTCTTTTGTGTTTCCGGGGTAGTCTGCGTCTGTATTTAACACTTCCCACGAGGTCACCTGCATCGTAGTTCATCTCTGTAGTGTTAGTATGGCTGTCTCTCCCACTGGAGGTCAGCGGCTGTGTCTCACACAGTTCTACATCAGACTCAGCACAGTGTTTTGACCACAGGAGCCAGGAAATATTTGCCAAATGGTGGATTACCGGGTTGGTCCCAGACCTGTTTCTCACCTTTCCTCTGCTCTGGACTGCAGGGAGGTCAACCCCACAGCCTGCTTATGTAAGCTCCTACTTCACTTGGCCTCTGCCCACGTTTGGCCGATGAGAGGAGGCTCTGGCAGGAGCCTGAAGACTACAGGGAAAACGGGGAAAACACTCCTTCTGCCAGAAAAGAGAGGACAGGAGACCTTTTAGGCTCCGCTGGGCAGAGAACATTAGAATTGCTGGGCTTGCGTCTCATAAATCTGGAGTTCAAGGATTCTACAACTGATGGATTTTTTTTTTTTTTTTTTTACAACTGATGGATTAACAGAAAAGTTGGTCCCTGGTTGGTGATACCCTTAGGGTGCTTGGCCAAAGAAAATGTACAACTGTCCAGAGGGTATCCCTCACAACCTTGGTGCCACAGGATTTCCACGTAAGAGCCAAGTGTCACTAAAGATGAGCTCAAAATAAAAAATTACAAGAAATAAGGAATGATCCACCATAAATAAAAAATGATGATTAGAAAGGACCCCAAGAGGACCCCAAGCACCTGGTTGGCTCGCTTGGCAGAGCATGCAACTTTTGATCTCAGGGTTGTGAGTTTGAGCCCCACATTGGATATAGAGATGACTTAAAATCTTGAAAAAAAAAAAAAAAAACAACCCAAGAACATAAGGTAACAGAAATGTAAAAAAAAAAAAAAGTAAAAATATGTCTATTTAAAAAATAACTCGAGACATATGAAGCGTTGAAACCATAGAGTCTATAAAAAAGAATAGGCAGATTTGAAAAAGAAACTAGGGGCGCCTGGGTGGCTTGGTTGGTTGAGTGTCCGACTTCGGCTCAGGTCATGATCTCACGGTCCGTGAATTCGAGCCCCACGTCGGGCTCTGTGCTGGCAGCTCAGAGCCTGGAGCCTGTTTCGGATTCTGTGTCTCCCTCTCTCTCTGCTCCTCCCCTGTTCATGCTCTGTCTCTCTCTGTCTCAAAATAAATAAACGTTAAAAAAAAATTTGAAAAAGAAACTAATAAAAATGGCAAATCTTATGGAAATAATAACACATAGCTGTTCAAACATATCGGAGGAAAGGATTAGTAAATCTGAAGACAGATATGTAGAAATTAATGCAGCCTAGGGGCGCCTGGGTGGCTCAGTTGGTTAAGCATCTGACTTCGGCTCAGGTCATGATCTTGCCATTTGTGGATTTGAGCCCCGTGCCAGGCTCTGTGCTGACAGCTCAGAGCCTGGAGCCTGCTTCAGATTCTGTGTCTCCCTCTCTCTCTACTCCTCCCCCACTCACACTCTGTCTCTCTCTCTCTTAAAAAAAAAAAAAAAAGAATGCAGCTTAGAAAGACAAAAAGATGGAAAACATAAAATGGAGATTAGGAGAATAGAGGACAGAATGACAATGTCCAACATACATCTAATGGGAGTCCAGGAGGGGAGAACAGAAAAAATGGAGAGAAGTAATATAGAGATTATAATGGTTGAGATTTCCTAGAACTGATGAAAGATAGACCTCCACATACTCAGAAGGAAAATGACTCCTGATTAGGGAAAAAAATAAAAATAAATCCATACCTAAACTACAAAACACCAAGGAGAAAAAAAAAAAGATTAGAACAGTCAGAAAGAGGGGTGCTTGGGTAGCACAGTCAGTTAAGTGTCCAACTCTTGATTTGGGCTCAGGTCATGATCTCAAGGTTCTGTGGGATCGAGCCCTGTGTCAGGTTTTGTGCTGGCAGCGTGGAGCCTGCTTGGGATTCTCTCTTTCCTTCTCTCTCTGACTTGCTTGCATGCACTCTCTCTCTCCCAAAATAAATAAATTAAAATTAAAAAAAAAAAGAGAAATAAAAAGCAGAATAACTACACAGGAAGAGCAATCAGACTGACTGTACACATCTCCACACAACAACAGGGGGTACTGAGCAAAAATAACTGTCAAATCAGAATTCTAATTATACTACCTTTTGTAGGTAAGGGAGACAAAGACATTTTTAGGCAAAGTTTGAAAGCATTTACTACTAATAGGTTGACTAAAGGAACTATAAAGAGGTGTGTTTTTGGAAGAAGGAAATTGAATAAGAAGGAAAAAAGAGTAAGGAGTGGTGGAGAGGAAGGAAGGAAGGAAGGAAGCAAGGAAGGAAGGAAGCAAGGAGGGAGGGAAGGAAGGAAGGGACAGAGGACAGGAAGGAAGAGAGGGAGGGAGGGAAGGGTGAGTAAAAATACTAGTAAATATGTGAAGACTCAAAATAATCATTGATGATCTAAAATAACAATATATCCAATAGTGGATATATATTCAAGATGGGGGTGGGGGGTGTCTGGATGGCTCAGTCGGTTGAGTATCCGACTCTTGATCTCTGGGTTGTGAGTTCAAGCCCTGCTTTGGGCTCCACACTGGGCATGGAGCCTAAAAAAAGAGTATAAATTCAAGGTGGATTTTAAATTTACCTAAAACTAATTTTTTAAAACACACAAAAAGCAGTAACATGAGAAATAGGGGAGAATCCTTACAGATAAAGCATCCCACCTGCACTGATTAGAAGAAGTAAGATAAATATGAAATTTAGACTTTGTGGAGACAAACACATATGTTAGAAATGCAAAGGTAACTACTCAAAGAATAGACATTGAAACCATAACTTCCAAACCAGTAAAGGGAAAGAAAGGAAGTACATTTGATCAAAGCAATAGATGTATAGGCAGAACAACAATAAGAAACAAATTCATGGTAAGTAAAAAATATATAATAAGATAGCTATAAATAGGAGTATTCCATTATTCCAATAAGAGTAAATTGTTTAAATCTGTCAGTTAAAATAAAACTCTAGGTTGGATTTTAAAATTCAGCTAGATGCTGGGGAAGATGGCAGAGTAGGAGGATCCTACTCACCCCGCCCCACATAAACAACTAGATAACACCCATATCAGTGTGAATAACCCAGAAAACAACAGGAAGACTGGCAGAACAGAGTCTCCATAGCAAAATGTAGAGAAGAAGCCACACTGAAAAGAGCTGCAAGGGCAGAGACTTGGCTGGGAGCCAAAACTGACCCACAGGACTGTCCTTGGGAGGTAGGGATGCTGTGGGCAAAGAGAAGGGCCAGAAGCAAACTCCACCCCAGGCATCCCAGGCACAGGGGACCCTCACTCAGAGGATGAATCCCCATGAAATTGGGTTTTGAAAACCAGAGGGGATGAAGTTTGAGAGTTCTTACAATCAGTGGGGCTTAACACTTGGAACTGTAAAAATCAGCGGGCATGGCTCTGAGGAAGCCAGAGGGTGATAGGAAACTGAGTCCCCACACTTATAGAGACAGCACAACAAACAGCCCTACTGAGAAACAGCATAGAAACAGCAGTTTGAAAAACTCCTGGAATATATAGGAAGGAGATTTATTTACTAATTCCAGAATGTGTGTTGGAGGGACAGGGATCTTTGGGAGACTTCTCCAAGGGCAAAGGAGCTGGTGGGACCATTTCTCTCCATTGCCCCCCAAGCCTGGATACACGAACACCTGTGGGAATCAGCACATTGCAAATATTCTCCATCTAGCTTACCAACACCAGGGGCCCACCCTTGTGTTCTCCTGTGGACCCACCCCTCAGGTTGACCCTGGCCTCAATAGGAATCCATCCAAAGTGGTGCCCAAACACGGTAGTGTGCAAGCAGCCCCAAGAAGGGTCAGCACCACCCCAAAGTGATTCCTGCCCCAGGGAGAGGAGAAGAAAACCACACATACCAGTTCCATTTCGGCCCCAGCAGTGGGCTGGGGGCAGAAATCTGGTCTGACTACAGGCCCCGCCCACCAGTGAAAGCTTCTCGGGGGACAACACAGGGAGAAAGCCCTACAGTACAGTGCTTCGCAGCTCTGGCAAATGACTGGTCTGACTCAAGCCCAAGATGGCCTCAGACTGGCCCACTAACAACACAGGGGCCAAACCCTGTCCACAACAGATAGAGCTACTGTAGATGACTGGAGTGAAGGCAAACACAGCTCAGCCACAACAGCAGGGCACATACAACACACACAGGAGACATCCCTGAAGTGCCAGGTTCTAGTGAACAGTGGACATTGTGCTGCAGAGCACTACAGGACTTCATCTTCATAAGGCCACTACTTTCAAGAGCAGGAGACATAGTTGACCTTAACACATAGAAACAGACACACAGAGTCAGACAAAATAAGGAGACAGAAGACTATGTAACAGATGAAAGAACAGAACAAACTCACAGCAAGAGAACTAAACAAACCAGGGATGAGTAATATGCCTGATAAAGAATTTAAAGTAATGGTCATAAAGAGACTCAACAGACTTGAGAAAAGAGTCAAGGACCTCAATGAGACCCTCAACAAAGAGAGAAAACACAAAAAAAGAACCAATGAGAGATGAAGAACTTAATAGCTGAAATTAAAAATATACTAGAAGTGGGGCGGGGGGTGCCTGGGTGGCTCAGTTGGTTAAAACATCTGACTCTTGCTTTTGGCTGGTCATAATCTCATGGCTCATGAGTTTGAGCCCCGTATAGGGCTCTGTGCTGACAGTGTGGGGCTTGCTTGAGATTCTCTGCCTCTCTCTCTCTGCCTCTCTCCGGCTTGCATGTGCGCGCGCGCTCTCTCTCTCTCTCTCTCTCTCTCTCTCAAAATAAATAAATAAGTTTAAAAACAAAAACAAAATACACTAGAGGGAATGAAAAGTAGACCAGAGGAAGCATGACCTGGAGGACAGAGTAATGGAAAGCATTCTCACTGAACAAGAGAAAGAAAAAACAGTAATAAAAAATAAGAATAGAAGGGAACTCAGTGACACCATCAGGTGTGATAACATTTACATTATAGGGATCCCAAGAGGAAAAAAGAGAGAAAAGGGGACAGAAAATTTATCTGAGGAAATAATAGCTAAAAACTTCATGATTCTGGGGAAGGAAACAGAAATCCAGATTCCAGAGGCAGAAAGCCTCCAACAAAATCAACTCAAAGAGGTCCACACCAAGACATAATAATTAAAATGGTAAAAAACAGTGATAAAGAGAGAATTTTATAGGGCACCTGGGTGGCTCAGTTGGTTAAGCATCCGACTTTGGCTCAGGTCATGATCTCATGGTTCGTGGGTTTGAGCCCCATGTCAGGCTGTGAACTGACAGCTCAGAGCCTGGAGACTGCTTCAGATTCTGTGTCCCCCCCACCCCCCAACTCTTTGCTCCTTCCCCACTTGTGCACTCTCTCTCTCAAAAATAAACATTGAAAAAATTTTTTTTTAAATTAAAAAAAAATTTGAAAGCAGCAAGAGAAAAGAAAATAGTTACATACAAAGGAAACCCCATAAGACTATCAGCCTATTTTTCAGCAAGAACTTTGCAGGCCAAAGGGAGTGGCATGATATATTCAAAGTGCTGAAAAAAAAAAACAACCCTGCAACCAAGACTACTCTATCCAGCCAGGCTATCATTTCGAATAGAAGGAAAGATAAAGAGTTTCCCAGACAAACAAAAGTTAAAGGAATTCATGACTACTAAACCTGCCTTACAAGAAATGTTAAAGGGGACTCTCTTGAGTGGAAAGGAAAGACCATAAGCAGGAGGAAGAAAAGTAGGAAGCACAAAAGCAGTAAAATTAAGTATATCTATAAAAACAAAAATCAGTCAAGGGATTCCCAAAATAAAAGGATGTAAAGTATGACACCATATACCTAAAACGTGGGAGGAAAGGGGTAAAAATGTGGTGATTTTTTAAAATTTTTATTTGTTTTTTGAGAGAGAGATAGAGTGCAAGCAGGGGAGGGGCAAAGAGAGAAGGAGACAGAAACCCAAGTAGGCTCCACACTGTCGGTGCAGAGCCCAGTGTGCGGCTTGAACTCACAAACCATGAGATCATGACCTGAGCCAAGATCAAGAGTTGGAGGCTCAACTGGCTGAACCACCCAGGCACCCCAAAAATGTAGTGCTTTTGGAATGGGTTCAAACTTAACTGACCATTAGCTTAATACAGACTGCTATATGTATAAGATGTTATATACAAACCTAATGGTAACCAAAAAACAAAAAACTGGTAACAGATATGCAAAAAATAAAGAGAAAGGAATCCAAGAATAGAAAGCTAGGAAACTGTGAGAGAAGAGCAAGAGACGAAAGAAATAAAGAACTATAAAACAAATATAAAAAAGTAACAAAACTGCAATAAGTACATACCTATCAATAATTACTTTGGATGTAAATGGACTAAACACTCCAATAAAAGACATAGGATAACACAATGTATGTTAAGTGATGAATCACTGAATTCTACTCCTGAAACCAATATAGCACTGTATGTTAACTAAATAAAATTAAAAAAAAAATCAAGACCCATCTATATGTTGCCTGTGAGACTCACGTCAGACCTAAAGACCATGCATATTGAAAGTGAAGGGATGTAAAAGTATTTATCATACAAATGGAAGTGAAAAGAAAGGCAGGGAGCAATACTTATATCAGATGAAATAGACTTTAAAACAAAGACTGTAACAAGAGACAAAGAAAGACCACATAATCTTAAAGGGCACAATCCAACAAGAAGATATAACAAGTGTAAACATTTATGTACCCAAAATGAGAGTGCTCAAATACACAGAGCAGCTAATAACAGACATAAAGGAAGAAATCAATAGTAACACAATAATAGTAGAGGACTTTAACACTCCACTTACATCAATGGATAGAGCAACCAAACACAAAATGAACAAGGAAACAATGGCTTTGAATGACACACTGGACCAAATGGATCTTACAGATATATTCAGAACATTCCATCCTAAAACAGCAGACTACACATTCTTTTCAAATGCACATTGAACATTCTCCAGAATAGATGACATGTTAGGCTACAAAACAAGTTCTCTGAACAAATTAAAAAAGACTGAAGTTGTACCATCCATCTTTTCTGACTGCATACTATGAAATTAGAAATCAACCACAAGAGGGGGTGCCTGGGTGGCTCAGTCGGTTAAGTGTCCAACTCTTGATTTCAGCTCAGGTCATTATCTCACAGTTTGTGGGTTCAAGCCCTGTGTCAGGCTGATAGCACAGAGTCTGCTTGGGATCTTTTCTCTCTGCCCCTACTCTGCTCATGCTCTCTTTCATCTCTCAAAATAAATACATAAATAAACTTTATTTTAAAAAGAGCTGTTAAAAAAAAGTAAACCACAAGAAAAAAATCCAGAAAAAACACAAATATATGGAGGTTCAATAATATGCTACTAAACAATGAATGGGTCAACCAAGAAATCAAAAAGGAAAGAAAGTACATGGAGACAAATGAAAATAAAAACACAACTGTCCAAAAATCTTCGGGGTACAGCAAAAAGCTGTTCTAAGAGGGAGGTTCATAGCAATACAGGCCTACCTTAAGAAGCAGGAAAAAATCTCAAACAACCTAACCTTACACCTACAGGCACTATAAAATGGAACAAACAAACCCCAAACCAGCAGAAGGAAGGAAATAATAAAGATTAGAGCAGAAATAAGTGAAATAGAATCTAAAAATTAATAGAACAGATCAATGAAACCAGGAACTAGTTCTTTGAAAAGATCAACAAAATTGATAAACCTTTAGCCAGACTCAGCGAGAGAGAGAGAGAGAGAGAGAAAGAGAGAGAGAGAAAGAGAGAACTCAAAATCACAAATGAAAGAGGAGAAATAACAATTGACACCACAGAAATACAAAAGATTATAAAAGAATATTATGAAAAATTATGTGCCAGCATATTGGACAACCTATAAGAAATGGATAAATTCCCAGAAACATATAACCTCCCAAATATGAATCAGGAAGAAATAGAAAGTTTGAACAGACCAATTACCAGCAATGAAATTGAACTGGTAATCAAAAACTCTTCCAACAAATAAAAGTCCAGGACCAGATGGCATCACAGGTGGTAAATTCTACCAAACATTTAAAGAAGACTTATACCTCTTCTTCTCAAATTATTAAAAAAAAAAAAAAAAAAAAAAATTGAAGGGGGAGAGGCGCCTGGTGGCTCAGTCGGTTAAGCATCTGACTTCTGATTTTGGCTCAGGTTATGATCTCACAATTCATGGGTTTAAGCCCCATGTTGGGCTCTGTTCTGACAGCATGGAGCCTGCTTGGGATTCTCTCTCCCTCTCTCTACCCCTCCCCCACTTGCACTGTCTCTGTCTCTCTCAAAATAAATAAACAAACTAAAAAAAAAAAGTAGGGGCGTCTGGGTGGCTCAGTTGGTTGAGCGTCCGACTTCGGCTCAGGTCATGATCTTGCGGTTTGTGAGTTTGAGCCCCACGTTGGGCTCTTTGTTGACAGCGCAGAGCCTGAAGCTTGCTTTGGATTCTGTGTCTCGCTCTCTTTCTGCCCCTCCCTGCTCATGCTCTGTCTCTGTCTCAAAAATAAATAAAACATTTAAAAAAATTAAAAAAAAAAATAGAAGGGGACAAAAAACTTCCAAACTAATTTTTGAGGCCAGTATTACCCTGATACTAAAACTGGACAGACACTACAAAAGAAAAGAACTATAGGCCAATGTCTCTGATAAACATAAATGTAAAAATCTTCAACAAAACATTAGCAAACAAAATCCAACAATACATTAAAAAAAATCATTCGCCAAAATTGAGTGGGATTTATTCCTGAGATGCAAGGGTGGTTCAATATTTGCAAATCAATCAATATGATATATCACATCAACCCATAGCTAACATACTCAATGGTGAAAAACTGAGAACTTTTCCTCAAAGATCAGGAACAACACAAGGATGTCCACTCTTACCACTTTTATCCAATATAGTACTGGAAGTCCTAGCCATAGCAATCAGACGAGAAAAAGAAATAAAAGGCATCCAAATTGATAAGAATGAAGTACAACTTTCACTATTTACAGACCCTAAAGACTCCACCAAAAAACTACTAGAGCTGATAAATGAATTCACAGTATACAAAATTAATATACAGAAATCTGTTACATTTCTATATATTAATAATGAAGTAGCAGAAAGAGAAATTAATAATCCCATTTACAATTGTACCATTCATCAGTTTTTTTATTCAAAAAAACCCTCTTTGAATAAGCTTAACCAAAGAGGTGAAAGACCTGTACTCTCAAAATTATAAAACACTGATGAAAGGGACACCTGGGTGGCTCAGTCAGTTAAGCATCGACTTCGGCTCAGGTCATGATCTCACGGTTTGTGGGTTCGAGCCCCACGTTGGGCTCTGTGCTGACAGCTCAGAGCCTGGAGCCGGCTTCGACTTCTGTGTCCCCCTCTCTCTGCCCCTCCCCTGCTCACACTCTGTCTCTCAAAACTAAACATTAAAAAAAATTAAAAAAAAAACTGATGAAAGAAATAGAAGATGACACAAATGGAAATATGTTCCATGTTCATGGATTGGGAGGACAAATATTGTTAAAATGTCTCTACTACTCAAAGTAATCCACAGATTTCATACAATCCCTAACAAAATACCAACAGCATTTTTCACAGAACTAGAATATCCTAAAATTTGTACGGAACCACGAAAGACCCTAAGTAGCCAAGGCAATCTTGAAAAGAACAAAACCAGAGGTATCATAATCCCACTTTTTTTTTTTTTTTTTTAGTTTTTTATTTATTTTTGGGACAGAGAGAGACAGAGCATGAACGGGGGAGGGGCAGAGAGAGAGGGAGACACAGAATCGGAAACAAGCTCCAGGCTCCGAGCCATCAGCCCAGAGCCCGACGCGGGGCTCGAACTCACAGACCGCGAGATCGTGACCTGGCTGAAGTCGGACGCTCAACCGACTGCGCCACCCAGGCGCCCCCATAATCCCACATTTTAAGATAAACTACAAATCTGTAGTAATCAAAAGAGTAAGGCACTGGCACAAAAACAGACACATTGATCAATGGAACAGAACAGACAGCCCAGAAGTAAACCCATGATTAAATGGTCAATTTATCTTTGACAAAGGAGACAAGAATATTCAATGGGAAAAAAGACAGTTTCTTCAACAAATGGTGCTGGGAAAATTGTATAGCTACATGCAAAAGAATGAAAAGGGCCCATTTTCTTATACCATACACAAAAATATACTCAAAATGGATTGAAGACCTAAATATGAGACCTGAATCCATAAAAATCCTAGAGGAGAGTACAGGCAGTAATCTGTCTGACATTGGCCACAGCAACTTTTTTTCTAGATATGTCTCCTGGGGCAAGGGTAACAAAAGCAAAAATAAACTATTGGGACCACATCAAAATAAAAAACTTCTGCACAGAAATAGAAACAATCAACAAAATAACAAGACAACTTAATGAATGGGAAGAGATACTTGCAAATGACCTATCTGATAAAGGGCTAGTATCCAAAATTTATAAAGAACTTACACAACTTAACACTAAAACCCCCCAAATAATCTAATAAAAAATGGGCAAAGGACCTGAAAAGGCATTTGTCCAAAGAAGATATCCAGATGGCAAACAGACACATGAAAAGATGCTCAATATCATTCATCATCAGGGAAATGCAAATCAAAACCACAATGACATATCACCTCACGCCTGTCAAAATGGCTGAAAGCAAACACAAGAAACAACAGGTGTAGCCACTGTGGGACAGTATGGGGGTTCCTCAAAAAATTAAAGATAAAATTGCCATATGGTCCAGGAATTCCATTACTATTTACCCAAAGAATATGGAAACACCAAACCAAAAAGATAAATGTACCCTGATGGTTTACTGCAGCTTTATTTATGATAGCCATATTATGGAAGCAACCCAAGCGTCAATCGACTGATGAATGGATAAAGAAGATGTGGTATATATGTACAATGGAATATTAGCCATAAAAAAGAATGAAATCTTGCCATCTGCAACAACATGGATGGATCTAGAGGGTATAGTGCTAAGTGAAATAAGTAAAGTCTGCAGGGGCGCCTGGGTGGCTCGGTTGGTTAAGTGTCCAACTCCGGCTCAGGTCATGATCTCGCGGTTCGTGAGTTCGAGCTCCGTATCAGGCTCTGTTCTGACAGCTCAGAGCTTGGAGCCTGCTTTGGATTCTATGTCTTCCTCTCTCTCTGCCCCTCCTCCACTCATGCTCTATCTCTCTCTCAAAAATAGATAAATATTAAAAAAAAAAAAAAAGAAGTAAAGGTTGGAAAAAGCTACACATTTACAAAATATTAAAAAGCAGCTGAGGTGGTCTGATTAGCAACAGACAAGATAGGCTTTCAAGGATCTATGTAAACATTATAAACATTTAGGATGATATAATAATTTTGATCTTATTTGCAACTAACTGGAGAGCCTCAAAAGGTAAAATTAAAAACTGACAAAATTGCCTCTGAAAGGAAAGAAGGAAGGAAGGAAGGAAGGAAGGAAGGAAGGAAGGAAGGAAGGAAAAATAAAGATCTGAAAGATCTATAATCAAAGTAGTCAACTGTAATATCTCTCTCAATGAAAATGAGTAAATATGAAAGATTTGAACACTATTAACAGGTTTAATATAATGAACATATCTACAAGGCAACAACACTTTTTTCAACAAAAACTACTGTGTAAAAAAATTTCCTGAATATAGCTGGAAAATTAAACACTAAAATTATTTTCAAGGGGCACCTGGGTGGCTCAGTCAGTTAAGCGACCGACTTCAGCTCAGGTCATGATCTCAAGGCTTGTGGGTTCAAGCCCCGCGTCGGGCTCTGTGCTGACAGCTTGGAGCCTGGAGCCTGCTTCAGATTCTGTCTCCCTCTCTCTCTGCCCCTCCCCTGCTCACTGTCTCTCTCTCTCAAAATAAACATAATAAAAAAATAACTTTTAAATGTTGTAGTTTAAAGAAGAGGTTCCTAAAAGCTCCACGTAGCTTCCTCCTTCCACCTCAATTTGCTTGACCTATCACAAGCATTTGTGACAGTGGATCACTCCCTCCTCTTTAAAATCCTCCTTTACTTGGCTTCTAGGTCACCACCTCACCTCATGTCCTCCTACTGCACTGGCAGTCGCCTCCTCTCCTTTCCTAGCTCCTCCTCAACCCACAGACTTAATTAACGTTGAAACCCAAAGACTCAGCCTTAGAACTCTTCTCCACATACTCACAGCGTTGGTGGTGCCACCGAGTCTTGTGGCTTTAAGTATCATCTATGCACTGATATACTCCCAAATGCACACTTCAGGCTGAATATATCCTCTGGATCTCACTGTGTTCTACTGCCTACCCAGGATCTCCACTTACCTATCTTAAGGGTGGGTGAAAGTAACATATCCAAAACCAAACTCCTAATAGTCTCTCCTACCCTTCCTCTCTCATCATGTGCCTTCACTTAATGGTGATTCCATCTCTCTGCTTGCCTGGGCCAAGATCTTTTGGGGATATCCTTGATATTTTTCTTTTTCTCACACCCCTACATTCAATCCTATCTGTTGAATCTACCTCCAGAATATACCCACAGTCTGACACTTCTCACTATGTTCACTACAATCATTCTGATCGCGCCGTCATTGTTCATCTGGATTACTGATCTAGCTTCCTAATATGTCCCCTTGGTTCTGAGCCCTTCCCGGCCCCAACCCCTGCTTTAATCTAGCAAGCTAGAGCTATTCTGTTAAAGCACATCGGATCATGTCCTTCCTTTGATTAGGACCCCTTGATGGGTTCTTGTCACTCCCAGCCAAAGCCAAAGTTCTTATAAACAGCCTCCAAGAACTTAAGTAGTCTCCCCCATTTCCCCAGTCCCCTCTGTCCTCACTGCCTCTCTTGCTTCTCCCTCTGTTCCAGCCACCCCGGCCTCAAGCATTACCGTCATGTTCCTGATTGGGGCCCTGGCACGTGCTGTTCCCTCTGCCTAGAATGGCCTTCCATCTATTTACATGACTCTCTCCAGATATCTCTCATGTCCTTTAAGTCTGCTCACATGACACCATTTCAGAGAGGCTTTCTCTGAGAAGCTTGTTTGAAATCCATCCAGATCCATCCTCTTTCCACCAACCCTTCACTCGCTCCCTTTCCCTAACTTGCTTCATTTTTCTAAGGTACGACATATTTATTCATTTTGTTTGTTTTCTGTCCTGCCCTACTTAAATGTCAGCTCCAAGAGGGGAGGAATTTTTGCCTATTTTATCATCTGCTATGTCCCTAGTGGCTGACACATAGTAGGTCTTCAGCAAGCATTTATAGAATGTGATACGAAGATAAACTGTGAGCTGCTGGAGACAGTACATCATATTAACTACAGGTGGCCGGAGAGAATGATGAAAATTTCCTGGTAAGTTCTTCCTAGAAGACAGGAAGGGTGGGAAAATGAGAAAAATGAGAGACCACGCTACTATCAGGTCAAAGTCCTCAGGGCCACAAGACCCGCCCCCCCCCCCTCCACTTGTGAGAGGACACGGAGACTGACAGCCAAATTATGCATAACGAATAATAGCCACATAAACTGTGTCCCACAGAGTTGGGAGGCCATTGCAGATTACAGTGCAAACAAGATCAAGAAGCAAATGAGAAACGCCTGAGAGAGGAGAGGAGGGAGCGATGCGAAGACTCTGAAAGGTGAAGGACAAAAGATGGTCTGTGACGACTCACACAAAGAGAGCTTGTTCGGATTATGTCATAAAGTCCCAGAAAAGTCCTTGCCCATTGTGAGAAGAGCGATATCACTGAACAACGCTATTCTCTGTGCCCGAAGCAGCAGCCAGGGTTGACATAATGGTTTTCAGTCTCACTGTGTTGACGCTCAGTGAAAAGACAATTTTTAGCAGTAAATCCAGATGACTAAGCTGTGTGCATTTTCTGAAGGCTGCCTTTAATGCAGAAGTTTTGTCAGAGCACTAGAAAATCATCGAATATCTTATTCTGTAAAAGAACAGCATTTTATGCACTTGGCAACTATTTACTGAATGCCAACTATGTAACAGGTACTATGG
The DNA here is from genome assembly GCF_023721935.1 of Panthera uncia. Taxonomy (NCBI): domain Eukaryota; kingdom Metazoa; phylum Chordata; class Mammalia; order Carnivora; family Felidae; genus Panthera; species Panthera uncia. The sequence continues at coordinate 21,149,107 of NW_026057579.1, read as the reverse complement.
TCCCACTTGGAAGCCACAGATATTTGTGATTTTGTTTCTGGAAATTTAAAGGATTGTTGAACAATTTTTAAAACTCTGTGTCTCTTTGATGCCTGTCAATTCTTTGTCACCAGGAGTTAGGCTGCCTGTTTAAGCATGAAAAGGGAAGAAGTTAATACTGTATTCTGATGCTGCAGACCGTCAGAACGCAAAAGATTTGGTTATCAGAAAATGGAAGTATTCCAGAACTTCCCAAAGCAACTCTGTTGATAAATGCAAGTGGAGAAAGAAAAATGTTGTTGGTTGTATTTTTATTTTTGAATCTACAGTGATAGGTCATAAGCCTAAAAGAAAGTAGAGACCTCCTGGGGCGCCTGGGTGGCTCAGTCAGTTAAGTGTCCAACTTTGGCTCAGGTCATGATCTCACGGTTTGTGGGTTTGAGCCCCCTGTTGGGCTCTGTGATGACAGTGCAGAGCCTGGAGCCTGCTTCAGATTCTGTGTCTCCCTCTTTCTCTGTCCCTCCCCTGCTTGAGCTCTATCTCCTTCTCTCTCAAAAATAAACAAACATTAAAAAAAAAAAAAAGAAGAGAGCAAAGACCTCCTAACAGTAGACAGAGGGGCTTCTGAGACTCGGCCTCAGAGAGTGGTTCTTTCAGGCTGATACTTGCAACACCTTCTAGACTGCCAGATCCTATCACTGACTCAACTGAGAGAATTAACTTGCCATCCAGATACAGAACATTATGAAGAGAAAGTTTTTTCATGTTCGCTGAACACATAGCGTGTAATCCTAACAATCAAAATAATTGTTACGCACATGTGTGTGATGATTTACCACCTCTGATCAATCCTCTGAAGAACTGATACAACTTTGAACCCTACTGTATATAGAGAATCTAAAGGTTGGTGGTGAAGACACAGTACAGAATTCAGAGCTACTAAACCCCTCCATCTTGGCTCAAGTCTTACACTTTGAAATGCCAGGCCATTTTATATGGTGCTTACACTGCAATCCGCCTTGAGACAAAACATGGATGACAGGGTGTATAAACTTGACCTGGTCTCATGCTTGCTGGACTGAATTCTAGAGGAAAAAAGGGGGTTTAGGTTAAGTATTCTGAATGCCAAATGGCGCAAATGCACTTCTCTGGAAATGCCAACAGAGTTCTCACTCTCCTTTGACTCATTTTTGTGTCTAAGTGACGACGGGTCCCTACATCCCTTCTCCTCTGTCACATATGCAATGAGTAGCTGTGTCCAACAGCCAATTTCATGTTGACCCTTCCAGACACTTGAGCACTTCACGTCATACATCTGCTACTACACCATCACTGTCCTGGGGGGGTTTCATGCGCACGTGTATTTTTTTTTTTCTCATGGTTACTGAACAGCTTGCTGTACTCCTAATTTTCCCCACTGGTATGACCACACAGCCCATACTTTCAAACTGTCTGTGACTCCATAACTGGTCACTCCGCCCCACTGTGCTCAGTGTAGGACACACGCACTCTGTAGCCCTGCCTAACTTCACGGAGGTTATCGTATGACCGCTGGGGGCCCAGGGATCCCAGTAGCAGGTCCTTCTAATACTTTAAATGTAACTTGACCGGCCTGGAGGTACTGAAAACGGCTAATTCTCCTTACATTCTTGTCACCTGAATCTTGGGATTAAGTGACGGTTGTTCTGCTTTTATGATCTGGAGTAACAGCAGCTCTCAGTTAATGGAAAGGTGCGTGGGCAGAGGCTAGGAGCACGAGCTTTGGAGTCAGACTGGGACTCGAGTTCTAACTTCCATCACTGACTAACCCAGACACGTACCCGAAGTACTCAGTCCACTGCTCAGCACAAAGCAAGCACTTCGTATGTGTTAGACAGTGACCTAGCACTTCAGAAATCCCTGAGTCTCATCTGCAATGTAGGTATTATCATCATTATAGAGGCGAGGCTAAGGTTCAGCAAGTGAGCGGGAAGAGCCAGGGATTCAAAGCAACCCTCCCAATGCACTCCCCCCACATTCACTCACATTCACTCCATCACTCTCTCTGCTTTTTTTCCTTGACTAAGTGATTCTGCCTTCTGACAACAGCATCGAGACATCTCTGTCAAGGGTGTTTCATAATTTGTTGTTCTTGTTTAAAACAAAGTTTAAAGCATGAAGACAAATGACTCAAACGAGAGGCAAAGGATCTAAACACACATTTCTCTAACGAAGATCTGCAAATGGCCAAGAAACACATGACAAGACGCTCAACATCATTAGTCACTGAGGAGATGTCAAGGAAAACCACAGAGAGATGTCTGTTGCTCCACACCCAGAGGGATGGCCATAGTAAAAAGTCAGATAATAACCAGTGTTGGTAAGGACACGGAGGAACAGAAACTTCGTGCACTGCTGGTGGGAATAAAACGGTGCAGCTACTTTGGAAAACAGTCTGGCAGTTCCTCAAAAAGTTAAGCGCAGAATTACCGTTTGACACAGACATGTGACAAGACATGTCTGCCCCAAAACTTGTACACAAACATTCACCGCAGCTTGTTCTTAACAGCTAAGAAGTAGAAACAACCCAACGTCCACCAACTAAAGAATGGATAAACAGTGTGGCGCCCCATACAACGGAACACGCCTTCGTCATAAAAAGGAATAAAAAGGAATGAGGTACTGACACACAGACAGCATGGATGTACCTCGAAAACATCATGCTAAGTAAAACAAGCCAACCACACGTTTTATGATTCCATTTATATATGTCCAGAACGGGCAAACATACGCATGGAGACAGCAAGGAGGTTGTCAGTGGCTGCCTACGGCTCCCCGCGACGGCTGTATAGCGAGATAGGAGGACAACAACTGAAGGGCACAGGACTTCTTTTGGGAGTGATGCAATGTTCTGGAATTAACCATCCCGGTGCTGGTCGCACAACACTGAATAAACTAAAAACCATTTGGCTGTACACTTTAAGTGGGTGAATTGTATGGTATGTGATTTGAATCTCAATAAAGCTGTTACCAAAAGAAGTGATTACGTCCAGCTTTATCTTTCCAGACACTATTCTTAAAGATTCCTGTCCTTGTTTATCACATTCAGTCTTTGCCTCCTGGCCTCTTCTCCGTGTGTACCTTCTACGGAGAGAAAACACAGGGCGGCCTCTGTCTTCTCTTTTCTTTTCACTGGTTCCAGTGATGGCTGTGGTGCAGGAACTTCACAGCTACTAACAGGGTGGCCGTGACCGCACGCTAGGGGAGGTTTAAGAGCATGGGCTCTGGAGCCAGACCATGTGGGTTTGAACCCAACCCTCCCACTTACTGGCTCTGTGACCTTGGACAAGTTATTTAGCTTGTGCTTTAATGGCCATATCTGTGAAAAGAAAATAATAATGAGGTAAAACATTAGGGAACCTCAGAAAAGGACCCAGATCAGTAAGTACTCAATGAAGGGCACTTTTCGTTTTTTCTTTTTACCGGTATGGGCAATGGTTGTGCAGCCAGAGCTTTGTTCACTATTCTCCTAGAACCTGTTCCCTGCCTCCACAGGTCCCTTCGCTACCCCACCCTTAACTGCGGACACCCTCAAAGGGCCGGCATGAACTCGTTCTCCCCGAGTCATCTCATTTACTTTCACGGGCTCAGCACCATCCATCTGCCTTCACCCCACCGGCTGACGTCCTGCTGCTGTGGGTCTCAACCCTGTCTGACCACCCGGGTGCCCCACTGGTGCTTTGCAGTCAAAACCACACTCCTCTTCTTTCCCCAACTCTGACTCCTTACTGTAGCTGGTGGCACCACTATTCTGCCTGTCACCAAGATAAAATCTGGGAATCAAACTGACACTTCCACCTGCCTACACATCCAATCAGTTCCCAACTCCTGCCAATGTTCCTTCAGAAACGGTTCTGAGCTCTGTTTTGTCACTCTTCCCCCACCTTGGCAACGTATCAGAATCATCTGGGAAGCTCTGAAAAATCCCCACACGCAGGCCATGCTTTAGACCATTTAAATCAGGACTCAGGCATCAATAGTTTTTTAAAGTTTCCCAGGTGATCCCAACGAATCTCTGATTCAAGCTAGAGAATCTCTGATTCAGCCCCTGGCCTGCCTCTCAAGCCCCGAGTTTCACTGTCCTGGCTTTGCACTTCGGCTCCAGCTTATAGAGTCCCCTCCCCTCCTCCGCTGTTTCTTGTCTTTGTCATGCTCTCCGCCATCCCACCCCACCCCACCCCTCATCTGCCTTACTCCTATTTACCTTATGGGTCTCACAGTTGCCACCTCCGGGAGGTCTCCTCTAATTCACCAATCTATGGTTGAATTAGGTACTCCTCCTCTGTACTCTCTTGGTGTCCAGTAAATACCTATCACTGTGCTTAGCATGTTGTTCTAGAATGATCTGCGTATGTGCCTGATCCCCTCACAGAGCTACACACTACCTGAGCCAAGGACTGACACTCTTTTTCATATTCTCAGAAGTTAGTCCTTTGCTTGGCCTTAATGCAAATGCTCAGGAAGGTAGTTGAATGATTTTCCAGAGACGAGGAAACATTTTCTGGAAAGAGGTTGTTTATGCCAGATATTCATGGATGGGTTGGATTTTGATCCATATGTTGCACTCAAGGTGAAAGCACCAACTTGATTACTTAAGTGTAAACTTCTACTTAACTCTGGTGCCTCCAAGCATTCACTAAAGTTACTTTGTACTAAGAATGTTTAATTCTACGTTTGCAAAGAGTATCAACTTGTAAGTTCCCTCCAATGTTTTCAGAAAAAGGTTGTGGAGCAAAAATTGTAAATAATAACATTATCCATTTATCCTAGATACTGTCTTTTACTTTCAAATCAAAATGTCTTTTGCTTTTGAGATACATATGATTATTTTGGATCAAACTATCTCAAGCTTGACGATTTAAAATTTCTTTTGCCCCTTGTGATATAAAACAATTCACTGGCCTGTACCCAGAGACCATGTTAAGGAAAAAGAGAAATTCCAAAGAAATTCAATCACGACTACATACAAATACTTAAAAATAAGTTTTAAAGGATGCTTCAAAAGAAATACACAATACAAGTAATGTAGTTTGTGTCATTTTAATAAACACACTTGCATAGTTATATTACAACTTTGTAAAAATAAAAACAGATTACCTCATGCCAAGCGTGCCCAGCATCTGCACAATCTCAAGACCTTTAATACTATAGTTTCAAGACACACAAAATAAAAATTTAAGGCAAAAACAGCACTTTGCAACAATTTAATAACTTATTACAGTAGCATCACAGCAGCATCCAATAATGCCACTTTAGGCAAAGTCTCTCAGTATTTCCATTATAGATTCTATTTACAAGAGTTTATAACTTGGTAAAATGTATTCTAAGAAAACTTGCCAAATAAAGCTTTGGACTGGAATTGGCATTTCTTTCTCTACTTTTCCTTCCCCCACTTTCTTTTAAACTATTAGTATTTCTTATTGTATTTTAAAATAAAAAAACAGCAGTTACATTTTTTAATAGTTGTATTATTGTAAAATGACTCTTTAAGATAAAGTTTTAGAGGAACCTATGCAATGGGTAGGACTGACTTAAATTTTCAAGTTTTCTAAAAAATCAGCTTTGGTTTTACAACTGATTTTTTCATTGCTGGAAAACCTATGAGATTTAATCACATACTTTAAAAATGATTATCACATACTATAATCTTTAAATAAATAGGTATTTTTAAAAATAAATAGGTATTTTGATTCTTTACTTCCCACGGGGTTCAGATTTATTCCATTTTAAGATTCTGTGTTCCTGATAAGCTCTTTCCTTCTACCATTGCTTTCTAAGCAAACTGAAAGCTGCCCTCCCATACTGAATGGGGGAGAGAGCAAGTACTTGGCTGAATATGAGGTACTACAAAGGAATGACTGCATGCGTTTTTAAGAAGGACTAGTACATGTCATACAATTTCCTTTACTTTTAGCTTTCTCTCAAATATATGGCAAAATACCTACACAAAGAGTAGTATTTCAGTAAATACAGTAATTTTATTTTCCAGACCAACAATTCAGCTTAAATATGCCATTATGTGATTTGATTTAGCTCCTGGGTACCTGACAAATACATTATTTTCGGATTGATTACAGATGCTAAGCTCCACCTGAATGTCATTCTTAGTCACTTACACCTGAATGTCATTCTTAGTCACTTATATTTATCAGTGTTACAGTGAAACAATTTGAGCTGTAAAAATACCTTTGAAATAATTTACCAGTGTATTAGATAAGCCCAAATTCAAAATTATAAAGAGAAAATATTATACCAAACTATGCAGCTAATTAACAGGTCTGATTTCCAACCCCAGGGTTTAAAATAGATTTAAAGTAACTGTACTTAACCCGAACCCGCCCAAAGAGTGCAAAAGCGGAGAGTTCAGAAAATACAAGGTGAGACCAAGTAATCCATACAATTTGGAAGATCAGGTGAGTTCACAAGGACTCAGTCTTTGCGCTGTCTCCTTTAGTGACTGCGGGCAAATCTGTTATTCCACTTTGTAAAGTGTTATTATTGCTTTCCTATTAATGTCATATTTTATAAAAGTTATCATGATGATGCCAAATACTAAAAATTGAGGTGGTCTAATAACTAGAAATCCCTGCCCCAGGGAGCACACATACACATCATCATACATCCCTGTAATGTTAATAAGCATTTTGAAACACAGACATTTGAACTTTGTAAAGTTCTAACTAAAGTACTGATTCTTTCTCAAAAAAAAAAAAAAGTTATGATTTAGGCAATGACTGAAATTATTCATTCACAATGTATAGGCACGTTAACATAAATATTGCACAAAATATGCCTCTAACTGAAACTCAGAGATATAAAAACACACTTCACTCTTCTTAAAGAACTCTGTGAGGAAATAAGATTCTATGATTGTATGTACACTTTTCCTGATAATACTCTGACATTCATAAACAGTAGATTGCACTGCAGTTTGTAAACATTTTAAGTTGCATAAACGTCTCATTGATTTTCAAACATAGTTTAATACTGCCTACTAACAATCCTTTTTGTTTCAGCTAAGTACTCTCCAATTTACTTGTTTATAATAATGTTTATTATCTTTAAAGTGTTTTCCATTCAAGGAAAACAAGTAAAATCCTATGCCGAAGTAGCCGATGTGTCTGAAGACAAGATATTAGCCAGAGAATTCTGGATGGTAAAATCAATCTTCCAGCCTCAAAGCATCTTCATGGACATAGAAGAATGCCAGCTCTCACACATCATTCTTTTGCTTGAACTCATTCCTGACTAGATAGAGCCTACAGGCCCGCATCAGGGGCATTTAAACTCTTCAAGGATTCCTTATGATTTTTACTAAACACATTAAGAAGAACGTCAACCAGTGTCCTTTCGTGACCTGAAACAGGCAGTCACCTAATTAAAATAGGTAACATGAATTCTGACTTTAGAATGTAGTACAAACGTTAAGCAAGGGAAGGTTTTCCTGTCTCAACTGTCAATGACGGGAGCCTTTCATTCCTCAAAAAGAATCCATTTTTAGGTCACCAAGAAAGAAGTGACAACTGACTGCTACAGCACATGATGCACTATCTTCATTAGCCCAGAGCTCACAGACACTAAGGGAACTCCCACAGTGCAGTACTCGTTTGTGGGCAGCCGAGACAGAAGAAACCCAGCTCACTTTGCATATACTGCTGGGGCAGGCTGCTTTCCTCTTTTCTGAGAAAGCTTCCCCAATGTGTTACTGCTCCCACCCCGAAATACACAGAAAATAGAGAAAAGGTTATTTCCAGTTATTGGCCTTTAAACGAATTTAAATATTGGTACTCATGATGGCACACTAGAAAGGAACAGAGCAAACAGTGCATATTTGGGAGCAAATCACGTACTGAACCAGTTAAGAGCTCACTGTGATTAGGATAAGATCAAACATAAGAGCAAAACATAAGCAAGTTTTATCTGAATTGTAATGAATATACACGTTGCGGTAACATTAGAAAAGCATGGCGGCCCATTCCAAACCAGTGAGAATAGTCTGTGCAAATAGTGGGTCTTTGTGTGTTTGAACTCCCACCATGTACGGGCAAACTCAATATGCATGCTAATGACCTACAATTACCAAATTAAAAAAAGAAGAAAAATGCTAAAAGATGCCAGAGTGAACAGCAGGGAAAGCCACACAAAGACCCACTATCCTTTAACTTGTTACAAATAAATTTTAACTGTAAATTAGAAACACAAAGAAATAATCACAAGTGGCTCTAACATTCAAACGAAGTTAATGAATTGTGTAGGAGATATTTGATCAGGGCTGCCTGCCCTGCCTCCACGCTAGAGTCAAACTTGGATAGTGGGTCTCTGGGGTGCTTTCACACTGGAAGACAACATTGGGTCCTATAAAAAGAAAAATGAGGAATAAAATGAACATAAAGCAAATTAAGTGGGTGAGAAAAAATTTGACTAATAACATGCAACATTAACTAAACAAATTTGAACTATTAAAATTCTCAAACTTTAAAAAACATCCTAATTGCATTATAAAATGAAAATAATAATTATAAAGGCCCAAGAAACGCAAATGGTAATCTAAAATTTAACCAATTTTCACGGACTCATATACTCCTGGCTGTTCTTCCTCTAGAACAGCTTTTATCTGTTCTTTATATTCCTGACTACCTAAGACTTAATTGGAAGAAGCGTTCTGCCACTGGAAAACAAGATAAACAACAACAACGCATCTGGAGAACGACCACTTTACATCCTAGGTGCTGTAACAGCCAAACATCCTGGAGAACTGGAATGCCTCCAAGAATCACTAGCCAAAGAGCTTCCAGTCCTGGTCCGCATGAAAGGCAGCTTCCTCTCTCAGGGCCAGGGAAGGCCCTCAGCTATGTCTAATTAATTAGATGAACTGGCTATAGCACCGAAAGCTGCCAGACCATCAGCGGAGCTTAAAACCGGTCATTCACTTAGGTAGCCCCAGTTTTTGGGGGGATGTTCAAATCATAAAAAACTGAACTGTTCCCATATTCAAATTAGGAAATTTAGTTGCTTTATCTAAATGAAAATCTCCCAGGATCAAAACTATCTTTAGAACTATAAGCCCTAAAGTATAAACAGTGCACTAATATTTCAAAATTATAGATACAGTAAAAATTCTTAATACTCGCACTGAATTACGAGCGTATCTCTAGCTTTGACCGAGTTACCATTTATATGTTCCCAAAACTCAATTAAAATGAAAGGCTAAATATTTTAGATAATTTCACAAGAATGATAAAAATATAAATCATTATGTATCTTGTAAAAAAAAAAAAAAAAAAAAAAAAGAAACCAAAAATCAAAAGGGTGGGAAAAAGTGACATTTTACAAAGGTAAAAAGTATTTCCAAGTGCTGTTTATTCTCTATTATGAATGCATTTTTATTGTCAAATGTAAGTAAGGCTAGGTAACTACGAAGAGATAGTTTTATATATAATACCAAATTTCACACTGAGATCTGGATCCTTGTTCTAAAAATAGTGAAAGAGATCTTGATTCATATGTCTCTTATGGCATCAGGTATCTTTTTAAAAAAATCACCTAACAGAGTTTTGCACACAGTTTAAACCGGTTTTTAATTTTCTCCTAATCTGGATGATGTGTAAATATGTGAGTAATAAATGAGAAGGTTGCAAAGATTAATAGCACCTGTACACTAAAAGGGTAATTTGAATAGGTGAGTACAGTAATTACTGGATACTCTTTGTTAAGCAGGAAAAGATTGTTAGAGGCTAAAAAAGGATGGTGGTAATGGGAAGTTGAAGCATAGACTGCTTACACCCAAGAACCTGTTAAAGACTTACAAATTTTTTCAGATGAAGTCTAACAGTAAGGTCTAAAGCTAAGAAAAAAGTATAAAATAACGCAGTATAATTTTTGATTTTGTAAAAGATTTCCTTTTGCATTTTATTGCTTTAGTCACTAATATTCGCTTGCTAAGAGTGCTGAGTTTAAGATACGCTCCAGGACAGAATGAGTGCAGTGCTGTCTATTAAAGCTTTTGCACTAGTTGAGGGGCAAATAGTTGGATATTACTCACACTGTTGACTTGGATCGGAGTCTGTTGTCATCTTAACATAGTTTGAAGGAAAGAGACCAGTCACCCCGTTGATTTCTCCTTGCCACCAGTCAGGATCATCTTTGTTCAAAACATTGATAAGTTGTCCCTTGGAGAAATTCAGCTCATCCTCGTTATTTGCTACATAGTCATACATAGCAATCACCTGACATACTACGAGAAAAAGAACAAAATAATAAAGTAAATTAATTATTAACACAAAGATCACATGTTATAACTCCCCTAGAACTTAAATGACTCTACTATTAAATGTTAAAATTAGGGTAAAAATTTCCTTGAGCTGCTCTGCTTCACCCTCCTTCCTCCATTTTCCTATTTTATAAAACAAGAATCTCCCAACTACGGTTAATCCAAGTGAACTGCTTCACTTTAAATAGTTGCCTTTTTTTGCAGAGAGTGAGAAAGAGAGAGTGCAAGTGGAGGAGTGGTAGAGGGAGAAAGAATCCCACCCAAGCAGGCTCCTTGCCTAGCCTGAAGCCTGCACAGGCTTGATCTCGCAACCGTGACATCACGACCTGAGCCGAAATCAAGAGTTGGACACAACCAACTGAGCCACCCCAGTACCCCAACTGCTTCACTTTAAGTATAATAGCATAGCAATTCCACTTTGAAAAATTTCAAGGAATGAAGTGGTTCAAGTATCACTTAAACAGTTGGCTGTTTGTATATAGATCTTTTTAGAAAGGAAGTTCTCATTGCAACATTACTTTCAGACAGAGTTACAAAAAGAACCAATTTTTAATATTTTTCAAAGCATATGCTAATCTAAGAAGTGGCTGAATTTCAACAAAACTTCTGTAAGATGAAATACAAGTTAATTCACTTCCATACCAGGATGAAAGGCAGGTGTAGTTCTTTCACTACTTGGACCCAAAAGTTTAACATGGCTGGCAGGAAACCATCCTTTCTGTCGCTTTTTTCCTCTGGCCTATAAAATTAGCAAAAGGAATATGAAAGATGGGATCAAAAATAATTACTGAGACATAAACTAAAAATGGCTGTGCAGTAAAGAATTTACCCTTGTCCCAAGAGAGGTCTGGACTCTACCTTTGGCTCTTGGGAGGTAATCTCTAAACCTGTGGTATGTCCTGACTGATAAGTGTCTTATTTCCTCTGGGCCTTGACCATGCCAGACAGTCTAACAATGTGACTTATGGGGGGCGCTCTGGGTGATACAGTATGAACTCAACCTCTAAAAGGACTGGAGACTAAGTTTAGCCATAAGTGCAGAACCATGTCTAGGATGTAAAAACTCTGGACACCAAGGCTCAAATGAGCTTCTGTGCTTGGCAACAGTTGATGTTTATTGTTGCCAGGAGTCAATGCTATCCATGACTCCACTGGGAGAGGACAATGAAACCTCTGTTTTTGGAACCCTCCTGAACTCAGCCCCATACATCTTTTTCCTTGTCTAATTATAATCTAAATTACTTTGCTGTAACAAACTGTAACTATGAGAAGAATAGCTCTCAGTGTCTCATGAGTCTTTCTAGTTAATTATTGAACTTGAGAGTGGTCTTGGGGACCTCCAAACTTCCAGCTGGTGTCAGAAGTCAGGGTGGTCTTGGGGACCCCTGAATTCTGCACTGGCCTTCCAGGTCAGTATTAAACAACTGGAAGGCTCAATATGCATATCAAAATGGTGCTGAGAACACTACTTGTAGAAGTCTGTTAGAGAAGTCTATTAGGAGGTCTTCTGGACTCAGAGTTCTCTGGATACTTCACACAAATAATATTTATAAACTAAAAAGACCCTTCCAGAGTTCTCCTAGGAATCAAGTCAGCACTTAAAATGGTACTGTGCACAATGAACACCTCTTGGGGCTCTGTCAATAATTAATGCAGAGATCACAAATAAAATTTGTGGAAAGCCATGCTCGTCATATTGTTGGGTCAATCTTTAAAGCAAATCAGGAAGGTGGGATTTCAAGGAGTTACTCAAGAAGATACTCAATTTTGAACCTCCAGTGTTCTTTAGGATTGTTTAAGACTAATGTGCAAGAATGAAGCTGTATTTATCCTCCATATTACAACCATATATCAAACCTACATAAAAATATAGCTATTATACCTCTCATGATCTTTTAATCTTAAAAAGCTTTTTATTTTTAGTCTTTCTAGTAAGGAACTTTGAAGAGAAAAGAACTTTCTGTATCAAAACATATGCAATAACTACTTCTGTTAACATTTTAGGAAAACATAGGTTCATTTATGCCTGCATTTCCTTTCCTTGCATTGCTGTTTCAAAAACGTAAGACTATGGTAGAGAAAGTCCAATGAGTAGCATTTTCTCAGTACACAGCCTGGATAATGTTTCTTCTCCTAGATAGAAGAGGCTATATACGGTAAGCCTGGGGTTATCCCAGGCAAAGATGATGGTATGCTTTCCTTTAAGATGGTGACCTATGGTTTATTAAAGCAGGTATTGGAAAACAATATGTCTGTAGAGAAAATTATTCTTGGTATCATTACTTATACCAATTCAGCTGTGCTAAAAATAAGCAGGGAAGAAACTAGAGGGGAACATAATACACCACAATGTTAATATTGATTACCTCTAAGTGGTATGATTATAGGTGATCTAAAATTGTTATTAATTTTATTTTCTAATGAGTGTGCATTATTTTTATAATAAAATTGATAAATATTATTTAAAGGTTATTACCTGTAATTCCCCTTGCCACCACCCACTTGAATTTTTCTTTAGGATTAGTATCAACTGCCCGGGTGCAAGGCTAAGTTGTTCAGAACCAGAAGCCACATATGCTGAAGTTACTTGAGCAATCTCTGAAAAGAAGACAGACAAGAAACTATGAATTCAAGACTATTAAACACTGTAGTACTTTTTTAACTCCATTATTATACATACCGGGTTTCTTGTTTGATGTTCCGGATTTGCTAGCACTCCCAAAACTCTGTAAGGAAAAGACATACTGTTTTATCATTTTCTAATAATCCAGATGTAAGAGTACAACGGTTATTATGAATTAGATTTCTAATCCCCAGGGTTCTTGTTCCTTTAAAATGAAGGTCTACTAACAAACATTACAAATGGATGATGCTGGCATCTGGTGACTCAACAAGAACAGCTCATTTTCTGCATCTTACCTGAATATCAAACATGAGCATCTGTGCCAGATACCTCTCATTTATCAGGTTAGCATCAATGCCCACTACATATATAGTTTGAGCCCTGTGTCGGGCTCTGTGCTGACAGCTCAGAGCCTGGAGCCTGCTTCAGATTCTGTGTCTCCCCCTCTCTCTACCCCTCCCCTGCTCACACTCTGTGTCTCTCTGTCTCTCAATAATAAATAAACATTAAAAAAAATATATCTTAAGGCATGCGTGAGTTCTGCTTCCGCTACCTAGGAGGTTTTTAATTTTTTTTGTATGTTCCCCATGAACGCAGGAACAACAACAACAAAAATCCATTTCCTGGGTGGCAACTATAACCTCAGTCTGACTTAACAGGATAGGGGTGCCTGGGTGGCTCAGTCGCTTAAGCGTCCGAGCTCTTGATGTGAGGTCATGATCTCACAGTTCGTGAGTTCGAGCCCCACACTGGGCTCTGGAGCCTACTTTATATTCTGTGTCTCCCTCTCTCTCTGCCCCTCCCCAGCTTGTGCTGTCTCTCTCTCAAAAATAAATAAACATAAAAAAAAACCCAAAACACCAAATAGTTGGGCCAACTACATTCCTTCTTTTCAGGAATTTGAACAAATAAAGGGATGGAATAGACAATTTTTTTGCTGTTGTTAGTGAACACAGTTATAGTTCAAGTACTGAAGTGGAATTGATGGCCTCTCAATAATAAATAAACATTAAAAAAAATTAAAAAAAAAATAAAGATTTTCCTTGGAGATCAGTGGTGACATTAACAAATGTTAACTTTTTGGTATTGTATGATGAAACGTGTCAATACTAAGAATATGTGCATAACTCAGTGATTCAGTATTTTCCAAATGACCAATGAATGATGTCACCACATGGGTAATGAATAATGTTACCAGCATGGGTAAAAAATCCATTCAATTTTAATTCAACAGTAAGAAATGTTCACTGATATGGCTTTAGATTCCATGTGTAACTAACCTGTAAAAATTTAACACTTACCAAGTTTTGGTGTAGTAATATCAAGGAATATCCACAAATATCTAAAAATGTTATTAAAATATGTCTCTGTTGGGGCACCTGGGTGGCTCAGTCGGTTGAGCATCCGACTTCAGCTCAGGTCACAATCTCACGGTTCGTGAGCTCGAGCCCCGCGTTGGGCTCTGTGTGTCAGTGCAGACAGAGCCTGTTTCAGATCCTCTGTCCCCCTCCCCACCCCACCCCACCCCCACTTCCTGCTCATGCTTTCTCTCTAAAATAAACAAACATTTTTTTTAAATTAAAAAAATATTTTTCTGTTTTCTCCCATATCTGCGTGAGGTTGAATTTTCTTTGTGCACATCAACCAAAAGAATGTATCACAACAGACTGAATACAGAAACAGGAGAATCCACCTGTCTTCAGGTTAAGCCAGACATTAAAGAGATTTGCAGAAATATAAAACAATGCCCCTCTTTTCACCAAACTTTTTTGTTTGAAAATATATTGTTGGTTTTCATAAGAAGCAAGTTATTTATATAACCATGTAATGGGTTTAATTTTGTTACTTTAAAATAAGTAAATATTTTTAAAACTGCAGTTTTAATTTCTAACATGGAATATATAACTATATTTAACCCATGCATTAAAAAAAACTCTTTATAGAGTCCCCAATTTTTTAAGAATGTAGAAAGTTCCAGAAACCTAAAAGTTTGAGAACTGCTGCACTGTACCATACTAGTAGAAGGATGAAAAGCAGCAGGAACTCATAATGTAGGGCAAGTCACATTAACGTCAGGGCCTTAAGGTAAAATTTTACAGACTGCTTCTTGGTGATCCCTTGGTAAGCTGGCGTGGATCTGGGATCATCCCTAGCTTTAGTTACCATGAGACCAGCCCTACCTCTGGGTCCTGTTCTTAGAAATTTAATGAAATCTGGTCTCTCTTACCTAACAGGATCCCTATAATAAACTGGTGCTACCTTAAGTGGTTTTCTTACAACCAAATCCTGACCAAACGCATATATACAGGAGTCTCTGTTTTAAGTATGAATCTCAAGACACAAGAATGGAATCATTTTGTTTCTATATCAAAATAACTTTACCTCCTGATCTTTTGGTTTGACATAATTTGATGGAAAAATTCCAGTTCTATCTCCAATACTTCCTGTCCACCATTCTCCATCTTTCTGGGTCACCAATATTTCTTCACCTTCAGTGAAAGTCAAATCTCCAGGTTCTACACTTGAATATGGATAAAGTGCAATATATTCTGTCGGAAACAAAGCAAAAAGAAACTAACTTGGGTTGTAAGATTATAGAAGGAAAAAAAATTATGTTAATCTCCAAATCCTGTGTAAATTAACGTAAAAGACCTTATAACTTAAGAAAACCTAATGTAAAAAGATCTTAAAACAGAAAAAGGAATGAAGCGATTGTTTAAGAATTTCTTAGAAAAAGACTACTTAACATAAGTCATTATCATGGAGTTGCTTTTTTTTCCAACTGTATCATCTTATCACAGAGAATAATCCATAAACACAAACAGATCCAAGTATCTCTACAGAGTCAAGATATGGAAAGTATTCTTCAACCTCCTTACACAAAATACATTTTAATATGCTAGGTTCTTTTCTCTTTAATTCTTATATAAATACAGTTACGAAAATGCCCAATATTCAGCTGACACCAGTACCAGAGGCCAAGCTCCACCACAATGACCCAGCTTCTAGCACAGTGCTTGGCACACAGATGCTCAAAAAATACTTGTTAACAAATGGCCTCAAGGGAAAGGTCTGCATGTCAATATTGGCTTTGGTTTCTGTCCCTGTTATTACTGCTACTTGGAACAAACAGTCGATGATCTGGCTTTAGTCTTTCTTTTCTAGTTATTTTTATTTGTCAACCTGGAATTTCATCTGTACATCCTAAACTAGAGATGACCGGGAACATCATCTACGACCTGTTTACTATTCACTATTCACTATTCAATTGCCAGGATTACTCAATTTATGGGATTTAACAAAACCAGAAATGCATGCAACACTTAGGTATGCAGTAATAAGCAAGGTCCTTCCCAAAAAACTCCTCACTACTTTCCCAGACTCATCCCATAGCACTCACTCCACAGTGAACCTATTATTCCAGCCTTGCTGGTGACCTGAGTTCCCTATCCATTCATAGCTATGTTCTGGCTCATGACTTTCTCTCATTCCACAAGACCTGTCTCTTCCTAGGTCACTATGCAAAACCCTACTCCTTGCTTGAGATGATTCAGTACTGCCATGTCTGTGGATTCCCAGTTCCCACTTAAAACGAAGTTATGTCCACTCATTATAGAATTTATTACAATGGTACCCCTATCTTCCCCAGTCTACTGTGAAGACTCGGGAGACTGTGTTTTATTCATCCTTGTATCTTTTAGGCGCTAGCATAAAACCTTAAACACAGTAGCTACTATATAAGCAGTTTAAATTACCACTAAACTGATTTTCTTGAGCAAAAACAGAAACATAATTACTTCACTTCAACTAATTTTACAATGGACGTATAGAATTCATTTATAAATAACGTTAAATAAAAATGCCCGAAATGAGAATAGACAATCTTTCATTTTTTCGAAATAAATAATAAGTTATTAGTCGAACAACCTAAAGGGCTACAGAAAAAATTTGTGTAATAATTATAATAAAACATACCTTGATTTCAAATCCTACTTAATGATTTATAGGATCCACCATAATTAAAATGCAATTTGTAAACAACTAAACGTACTAAAATTGCCTTATTTTCTAAATTACTGTAACGCAGGTGTATTATAAGAAAACAAAAAATTTCATGCTATCTCACTGCAACATCTTTTATTTATGATCTTACTTACCAAGTCTATGCTGAATGTTTATAGTACTGATTTTCTAAAAATGCCCTATTTTTTTCTCTAGTCTCAATATTCACGTGAAATAAACAAAGGACAGGTTTTCCTAAAATCACTTTAACACTGAAGACACAGAAACAGGGAGGATAACCACTGAGGGAAGTCAGATAGTCAATAGCTAATCTGACGCCCATATAATTTACAAATTGCTGTAAACTCACCCTCTCCACCTGTGTAGGCTGCAGAGGTAGGTTTCTTGTTTACAGCTGCATACAAAGCTTCTGGTCTGCCAGATAAATACAGAAACAGATAAGAAAAAATAACTATGAAACAAAAAGCCATCAACAAGCAAAACCAAGAAACGTGACAGAAGGTGTTTGCGGTACATTCTTTTAGGACTTTCTAAAAGGAATTTAAATATTGTCTCAGTAAACAGGCTAGAAATATTCTCATACAAAAAACTGTAGGGGACTAAGAATGCCTAGTTACAGACTTCTAAATTTTTTACTACAGTCAAGTAATTTCAACATGATTTTTAAATAGTTTTTTAAGTGTGAGATATTTTGCCTTTCTAAAGGAATGTAAAAGTCACCAATGCTTTGGTAAATGGACAGTTATTTGGAAAAGCATATGGCGGGCTTGGCTTCATACAGGGAGAACAAGGACAGTATGTAAATTTTAGTATCTGTTTAGAGTACACTACACTTAAATATATAAAAATAACAACTTTATTTTTTATATTTCAGAGCAGGTAAAACTTTAATTTCCAACTTAACCCAGGAAATGGAAAAAATCTGGAAGCCTGTCATGTTTAAGAGCTAGACATCTGGGGGCGCCTGGGTGGCTCAGTCAGTTAAGTGTCCGACTTTGGCTCAGGTCGTGATCTTGCAGTTTGTGAGTTCGAGCCCCGCGTCAGGCTCTGTGCTGACAGCTCAGAGCCTGGAGCCTGCTTCGGATTCTGTGTCTCCCTCTCTCTCTCTCTGCCCCTCCCCTGCTCACACTCTGTCTCTCTCTCTCAATAATAAATAAACGTTAAAAAAAAATTTAAAAAAAAAGCTAGACATCTGTAGGATGCACCAGGGCTTCCCAGGATCCTTGAGGAAACTATATAGCAATAAGTCAGTACTCAGAATGGAACCTCGCTACAACTCATGGCCACAACTGAATGCACCACCACCTTGTTTAGGGCATGATCTCTCCATTACTGCAGGTTTTCAAATTACAGGTCTTATCTGTTAGAAAAGATCAGTAATGAATGAGAAGTTGGGGGGAACAGCATTTAAACTTACTGCCTTTACGCTGAAGTTTTCTTCTCTGTAAAATGTTATGGCGTTTAAGATAATTCCTGTAAAGGGCCCACCACAGTGCCACACGTCAGCTCTGAATTGTTATCATTTACACACTTCTAAATCTAAAATTCTGTGTCAGTCTGAAGAGCAAATTTCTGCACTGGAACTAAAAATTCATACAGAGAATCTCAGCCTTGAAAATGTTTTTAAAGATTAATTTACTCTTTTTATCCCATCAATTGGAAAACCGAAGGCAAATAGGTTATTCCACATAGGCTGACAAAAAGAACAATCAGAACTCAAGCCTCTTGATTTCCAAAGACCTGTCTCTTTTCATTCAATCAGATCACTTTTTTATTCGGATCAACTTCAGTATAAAACACAAGGAGACAGCTGCTTATCACTACTTTTGTACTTATTTCTTAAACATCTTAAACATGCCTGGAGATCTCATTCCTCTACAGACTGGGAAATTAAGGCCAGAGACCTTATTTAGTTTTTACTTGTTCTTCACTTGAAAATTGATTCATCTGATTGTTCATTCAATGAATCCTCTCCTTATTCACTGAGCTAATATGACTGAGAAGCTACTATGCATTGAGATTACACTAGGCAGGAAAAAAAACTGAAAAACAAAGACACGGATCCTGCCCTCCCAGAGCTTATGATCTAAGAGGAGAGATGGGTAAGAAAATAAATAATTGCAACCCAGTCTGTTATGTGCAGTAAGAGAGGTATGATCTTCAAGGAATTCTGGAGGCCCAGAAAGGGAATGCCCTACACTTTGGCAATGGGGAGGCCGTCAGCAAAGGTTTAAATACTGACAATGCACGGTAAATAAGGGAGAAGTGTTCCAAAGGAAATGAAAAGTAACTCTTGAGCTGCCACAAAGAAAGCAACAGACCTAAATTTTAAGCACTTTGAAAACTTTAGGCATCTGAAATAACTAGAATAAAAGATATTCTAAAACTGGTACAAATATGTGAAGTACACTTTTTTTCACTCTAGAAATCCCCCTCTCGATATTCAAACTCAAGCATAAATGTTTTATTTTATGGTATAGCCAGTTGTTCTTCAGCCACCTCATTAGTGAAAACACCAACATCCACATCTCACGTAAACACAAAATGCTTACTCTTCCCGCTTGACTTCACTCCCAGGGAGTATTTTGACATAAGATTTTGGAAACCACCCTCTTCCTCCATGCACCTCTCCAAACCACCAATTTTCTTGCTGTTCCAAGACAGTGATAATATCATGTTTTGAAAAGTTCAAGTGGTTATCCTTCTTTGCAGTCCAAGAACACAGGGCCTGCGCCTTTAGGTTTTCTACAACCTGTCCCTGTGAACATAAAAACACAAAATTTTTAAAAAAGTAACCACAATTTTTGTTTCCTACTATATAGCTTGTTCACAGTTCAAACAAAGACCAGTTTGGTACGGTGGTGCCTTAAGATAACTTTTATCTACTCTACTAAATGATTTACAATTATATATGACAGACAACCATTTGAGTAGCCTTCTGTTAAAAGTTTTTCCCTGATCTCTGAACAGTGCTAATATCATTAACACCCTTGTCTTTCCAGAAGCTCACCCTCTGGTGACTGATGGGTCCTCTTTGTCCAGTCCCTTTCCCTTCCCGTTTCACATGATTTTTCTAAATTATCTTAGTTATGTCTATGCCTTCTCTAATCTATATCTTAATTTTAACTTTATCTCCTGAGCTCCAGACTTGTAAGTCAGACTACTCATTGGGCCTTCCCACCAGGTTGTCTCTAAACCAAATACCTTAAAGTTGCACGGTGAGACATCATTTTTAGAGCTCACGGAACCCACTCCTCTTGCAATGCTCACCCAAGACAATGCTATCACCATCCTTCCAGTTACTCAAGCTCAAGACCCTGAGGAACCTTCTTTAACTCCCAACTTCTTCCTTACTCTTGACATTTCAATGGATTGCCAATTTTATGTCAATTCCTAGTAATCTTAAATCCACCTCCTCTTCTATACATTTTCTTTACTGTGGTACCAGTTTACGTCATCATCTCTTGTAATTAGCTACTGTGGCATCCTTCCTTGCTTGGTTTCCTTCCTTTGCTTCCTTCCACCAATCGACCCCTGTACTACTGCTGGGAGTTAGGTTTCAAAAATACACACACCTCTTGGAAACCTTCAGGGGCTGCCCACTGCCAAGCAGCTAGGCATGGTATTAAACACTTCACACATAAAACTCACCCTCTAGCTTTCCTGCTTGACCCTTTCTCCAAGATTCCTGTACTCTAGCCACACTATAAATAATTCTTGTCCTGGAAACTCTGTGTTAACATGCCTCACTGACTTTCCCCAAATTATTTTTTCACAGGAATAACTTTCCTTCTCTGTTTGCTAAAATCTTGCTTATCCTCAAAGGTCCTGCTCAAATACTTGGTCCTTTGTGAACCCTGCTCCAATTCCCAAAGAGTGAATGAGATCTCTCTCGGCTATACAGTCCTCAAGATTTTGTAGAATATCTTTATTACAACCCTTCACATACTTTACAATTATTTATATATGTGTCTGTTTCATTAGATTATGACTCCTTAATGGCAGAGATTTTTTTTCCATTAAATTTCTAGCATATAAAGAAATGCCTGGAACCTATCTATGGTCATGAAGTAAACATTTTTTTGAGTGAAGGTGAAATTTGTAGGGCTCTGTTTTGACAAAGTCTGTGATTTCTTTTCAACAATATTAATGTAACAATGCCTGCAATGGTTACATGTAAAGCAGAGGCTAAATATATGTAACATAGTTCCCACACAAATTTCTTACCAACAAAACCCCAAAAACCTCCAAGCCCACATATCTTCTCACAATAACTATGAATTAAGAATAATATAGCCAGATTTATAAAGATGACATTTTGAGCTTAGAAACCCTAGCTGCTAGCAACTGGGTGCTATGAAAATGAACTGTTGAGAAACTTCTAAGTAATAATAATAATAATTTGTTTACATCATATCACATGTCAATGACAAGAACAGAAACCAAATACTACAAACTCTGGCTAAATGAGTAAGTGATGTCTTTGTACAAAAATTTTCTATTTTATGTGAACATGAGCAATGTCAAAGAATAAAGCAGAGAAAAATTAAAGATACATACCTGTCCATGAATCGGTGATATAGATCCAGGGGAAACAGTACGAGTAAAAGCTGATTTTTTCTGCCATGATGTATTAACAGTTAGGTTTGTAAAAGATACATTTTGATAATCAGTCACTGATGCTGGTTGATTTGAAGAAAGTGATCTGTAAAATACAACACTTTGATGTAAATACACTTCATCATTTAAAATCTAATGAAGCACTACAAATTTATCAACTTATACATAATTCACATTGTGTTTAAACACAATTTTGGAAAAAAGAATTCACGAACCAAGTACTGACCTACATTTTTGTTTATTAAATTTCAGTATGAAATCTGGAACAGAAGGTACTCTTGAAGAGTCCAGCACAGATTATAATATGATTAAGTAGCAGGTTGACACAAATACATTTGCAGGGCTAAATACACTGCACTGTTAGCTAAAAACTTACTCAGAAGAAGTTGAGGTAGCAGATACTGATACTGTAGGGGGAAGTAAGGCCTTCTTAGGAGACACAGATTTTTCACCTGATGGCATTTTTTCTACATAGTTGCAAGGAAACCAGCCAAAATTTCCTTGAAAACTACCATAAAGCCAACCAGGTTCTCCTACGGTTTTTTCATCAACCTATGGAAACAAAAAGAAGGGTTAACAATGGTTAGAATGTCACACATTTACAAAGGAAAGAGATGCAGACTACTGTACAATAGCCTCATTTTCAGAATTAAGCTCATGTAACTAAAGAGCTGAGGCATTTTCTTTTCTTTTTTATTTCTTAAAAAAAGTTTTTTTTCATGTTTATTTTTTTTTTGAGAGAGACAGAGTGTGAGCAGGGGAGGGGCAGAGAACGAGAGGGAGACACAGAATCTGAAGCAGGCTCCAGGCTCCACGCTGTCAACACAGAGCCCGATGCAGGACTTGAACTCATGAACCGTGAAATCATGACCTGAGCTGAAGTTGGACGCTTGACTGAGCCACCCAGGTGCCCCTTTTCTTTCCTAGAGAGAGGGCGCAAGTGAGCAAGGGGGGCAGAGAGAAAGAATCCCACAAGGTGGGGGGTAGAGAGAGAGAGAGAGAGAGAGAGCGAGAGAGAGAGAGTGAGAGAGAGAGAGAGAGAGAGAGAGAGAAGTGGGGCTCACCCAGGGCTCATGTTTTTACCCAAAGCAGGGCTCCTGTTCACCCGAAGTGGGGCCTGAGCTCACCTGATGTGGGACTTGAACTCATGAACTGTGAGATCATGACCTGAGCTGAAGTCAGATGTTTAACAACTAAAGCCACCCAGGCACCCTGAGCTGAGGCATTTTCTACATATTAATAGGTCACTATCTCTAATGACAAACAAAGGTGCCCTTTAGAAAAAAATGTTCACTTATTTTGAGAGAGCGAGAGCGAGAGCGGGAGCGAGAGCGAGAGCGAGAGAGAGAGAGAGAGAGAGAAGGAGGGAGTGCATGAGCAGGGGAGGAGCAGAGACAGAGGGAGAGAGAGAATCCCAAGCAGGCTCCGTGCTGTCAGTGCAGAGCCTGACATCGGGGTCAATCTCATAAACTGTGAGATCATGATCTGAGCTGAAATCAAGAGTCAGATGCTCAATCGACTAAGCCATCCAGAAGCCCCCAAAAAATGAAATTTTAAAAAGGCACCTTTGGCTCTTGATTTTGGCTCAGATCATGATCTCACAGTTAGTGAGACTGAGCCCTGCATCTGGCTCTGTGCTGGGGAGGGAGTCTGCTTGGGATTCACTCTCTCCCTCTCCCTCTGCCCTTCCCAACCTATGCCTGTTGTGCACTCTCTTTCTCTCAAAAAATTTAATTTCATCCAAGTTAAATACACAAAAATAGTTAACAGAAACAAACAGCATTCTATATGACTTATGATGGAAGATCCCATCACTCATTATGCCCTGATTTCCACTCCTGGTAACAACTTGCCATTCGTAGTTGTTTTTCTATACCATCCTCTATATTTCTCCTTCCTTCCTTCCTTCCTTCCTTCCTTCCTTCCTTCCTTCCTCCCTCCCTCCCCCGCTTCCTTCCTTCCTTTCCTTCCTTCCTCCTTCCCTCCCTCCCTCCCTTCCTTTCAAGTAGGCTTCACACTCAGCATGGAGCCCAATGCAGGGCTTGAACTCATGATCCTGAGATCAAGACCTGAGCTGAGATCAAGCCAGATGTTTAATACCCAGGCACCCCTATCTTCTATATTTCTAAATAATGTATTTATACTATTATTTCCTGAATGTTTCAATTTTAAACATCATCCATTGGATTTTGATTATGGAAAATCAACATTTAACTTTTATTGCATCTTCTTTGTCTATCAACACTGCTATCTCAAATTTTTTGGTTTAATTATATTTAATGTTTATATTATTATGACTAGGTAAACAAATATTTCACATCTAAATCATGTAATGTTCTGATAATTACATTTCCTTTCTTGCAAACTTGTTATTTTCCTATAATCATTAATTTTTGTTTTGTTTAGTTTTGTTTAGTTCCTATTAGAGTAGTCTTCTTGAGCTAAGAGAACTAGAAAACTTTCTCTAAATACTGTTTTTCAACTGGTAACACATACAGGTGATTTGTAGTTTCATCTCTTCTCCCTTTTATTGCTGAGTAATATTACATTGTATAGATGTACCACAATTTGCTTGTATGTTTACCTACTAATGGACATTTGAGTTGTTTCCAGTTTTTGGCTATGATAAAACTATGAACATCTGTCTTTGTATATTGATCTTATATCCTGCAACCTTGCTAAACTCACTCATTAGTTCTATCATTGCTATGTAATAATTAAAAAATGGTGTTCTAAAATATAACAAAAGGAACCACTGATAAAATATTATCTTGTAAATCTAGTTTAAGGCTAAATTTAAAACAGCTAAGCCACAGCACTAAAAATGAAGAACAATAGACTTCAAGGAATTACTCAACCTAAAGCAGAATGCTCAGCAATATACCTAATTTAAATGCTGGTCTCAAGGCAAGGATCACTGACAGGTATGAATACTGGCATTCAAACACTAACTTCCTTCCTTCCCTACAAACTTTTAAAAGCCTACTTTCTTCAATACTTTTTCCTTAAACTTTCTAGCTTTTCAAGAAGACAAGCCCCACTCATTTAATCTTTAAAATTAGACCAAGTTTGCTTTTGTAACAGGTTAATTTTAATAAATTTCGTATCTATAATTTATGGCCCTAATTAATTTTTAGTTGTCAATTTACATAGAAAGTGAAACTAAAAAAATGTATGTAAGTTCTCAGAGGTTTATGGAAACTATTACCTCAAAAATAGCATTAACATATAAGAATGCTAGAAAAACAGGTTGTCACAGAAAATGTTGCCAGGACTCAGTGGAATTTCTAATCTTTTTCACCTTCAATCAAATCTCTTCTGCCACCCTTATCCATTAAGTTGACTAGGTCTTGCCTCCTATCTGACCAAGAATAGGGAAACCATCAGATCTGAGCTCACCTTCGAATTCAGCAAAATGTATTTCTAGTCCCATGCATCCTTTCCTTCAGCCCTCTAACCAAAATGGAAGAGCTGTCTAATCTTCCCACTACTCTCTCCTCCGATGCTCTAGGTCCTAAGCCCTCCAGCCTTACTGAGAATCATCTTCACCTGTACCCACTGGTCAGAACAGAGAGGTTTGCCAGGGAGCCACGAAGTGCCTTCCTGAGTGTTCTGTATGTTGATCTGAGTGGTAGTTTCACAGATATATACATGTGTACAAATTATCTGAGCTGTACACTAACAATTGTGCACTTTACTAAATCCACTATCATTAACCTTTTCCCTCTCTGCAGATCCTATCATTATTTAAACTTGCAAATAAACCAGCAAATTTGCTCAAGCCAAGATAAAAAAACCAAAAAATGAAACACAGAACTTCCTTCAACCCACTCTCCTCATTAATCATTTTCTCTCCCTTCCCACTTTCAACTTTATTTTTTTTATTTTTTTTTTTTTTGGGACAGAGAGAGACAGAGCATGAACGGGGGAGGGGCAGAGAGAGAGGGAGACACAGAATTGGAAACAGGCTCCAGGCTCCGAGCCATCAGCCCAGAGCCCGACGCGGGGCTCGAGCTCACGGACCGCGAGTACGCCACCCAGGCGCCCTCCCTTCCCACTTTCAAAAGCTAAGCTCCTTCAAAGAATTTTATATATTCACTGTCTCCTCTTCCTCCCTTCCAATTTCAGGTCACTGAAATCTGGCTTGTTCCCCACCATTCCACTCAACTGTTTTCCTCAAGGTTAACAATAGCTCTGATACTGCTAATCTAATGGCTGTTTTCTAAGTCCTATCTTATTCACATGCAGACCACTCTTCTCAAAGTTCATTGACACTAAACTCTCCTGGCTTTTTCCTAATGACTCTAGTCGTTTCTTTTTAAGGCTCCTCTTCTTCTAATAATCCCTTTAGTGTTAGTGTCTCTTAAGGATCATCATCCATCCGCTATGCTCAAGGCAATTACCATCACAACACAATGATGACACTCAAATTGGCCTCTGATCTCTGCCTGAGATCTCTCTAGACATCTCTGGATATTCAACTGCTATCCAGAAATCTGAAACTCATCCAAACTTGAACTTATTATAATTCTCACCTAAGTTCCCTCCTTTTAATCTTCCTCTCTCAATGAATGACATGGTCATCAACCAAGTTATCGAAATCAGGTATCTGGTAGTAACTCATGACTCATTGGTTATATCAGTGATTTGGCAGAGAACACCCTCAAGAAACTCCAGCTGACTCAATGTTCCTATTGTCATCGCCATCAGATTGGCTTGATGACCACGGGGGAGGTCTGCTGTAAAGCTAGTAGCTTTCTACCACCTTCCTTCCTCTGCTTTAGAATGTCCTTCTCATCAGACTACCAGCTCATTAAGTGCAGAGACTGTGTGTCTTGTTTACTATATCCCTAGCATAGCCCTCAACAAATACTTGTTGATGGTAAAAGACAGAACCAAAAATATAAATAGGTTCTTGACCAAACATGTCCAGAGATAGGCTGCATCTCTTCATTCTTAGACACAACTTCATCATCACCAACAGGTGGAGGAGGAACAGGAGGGCCAGCAGACTGTGGATTGTCAGTGGTGGCAACGGTAACAGAAGGACTGTGTAGCTGGGGATTAACCTGAGTGTTTGAACAGAGGTTTCTGGTAAAACCTATGCCAAGTACCATTAAATAGTTGCAGTATAACTGATAAAAGACACCAAACTGGTGACTATGCAGGCTAAAAAGAAAACACACACTGGCTAGGTATTCTAGGTAATATTACTTTAATTTACTAAGAAGAAAAGTGACACAGAGACTAAAATCCAAGTTACTATGCTTCTAAAGCCTGTATTCTTTCCATTATATCACAATAGCTGTATCAAATGCTATTCCCTGCATCTTCTCTTATTCATCCATTTTACATGGTTTGTGACTATATAATAAAGGCCTTTAGTTTCAAGGAACAAGGGATTGCATCTAGTTAGGGCTATAGAGTCTACTTCCTTCAATTCTTTTAATGGTTGTCAGGAAATAATCAGCACCCCCAAATTTCATTGGTAATTTATTAAAACAACACAATCAGCATCACTTTTTAAAAAATGTTTATTTTTGAGAGAGAGAGAGAGAGAGAGAGAGAGAGAGAGAATGAATCCAAAGCAGGCTGAGCTGTCAGCACAGAGCCTGACACAGAGTTTGAACTCAAGAGCTGTGAGATCATGGCCTGAGCCAAAGTCAGACGCCTAACCGACTGAACCACCCAGGCAACCCTCAGCATCACTATTTATGCTGTGAAGCAGTATGGCACAGTGTAAAGACCACTGGATTTGGAAATCAAAGATGCGTACTTGTGACCCACTCTGGCACTGTCCTACTGACTGTTAACATTTTGTGTAAGTCTAAGCTTCCTTACCTAGAACACAGCAGTGATAAATAATATGCAAGTCTGCAGCATCTCATTAGGGACAAATCAGATAAAGCTTAAGGTATACATTTTAAATGGTATATCACTATATAAAATTATAGAGTAATATATTACATTGTATTAAGCTTCTTCATGAGCAAAAAAGACTGTTTCCTACCTGTATTATATCCCCGGAATTAAAACTCATCTCATCATGGCTCCTGGCTTCAAAGCGGTACAATGCTCTATAATTCACCAAAGCAGTAGCTGGCTCACCTAAAGAGAAGATAATTGTCATTATTTGCTACTTTCACGTATACCCATCTTTGCGATGACTCAATATAAAGAGCCTGTAAAATCAAAAAGAAAAAGAACTGAACATCAAACAGCAAAATGAAAATCCATTTGACAAAGGCTTGTTACAATTTAAATATGTTGTATGGCCACAGAATCAATATAAAAGCAAACAAGGACATTTATCTTTAGGAAAGCAGGAGGCAATGATACAAAGACATGACTTGTGGGGGGCCATGAGTGAGGATGTATGGGAAGATGTATGAGTGGTGGCAGGCGAGGCTGTGCAAAGTGCAGGCGGCTAAGCAGCAAGGTTTGATCTGTGGCAGTCAGGATACAACAGGAAGAGACAAAAAGAGAGGTCACAAATGAGGAGATTGGCAGCAAACAGGGTT
The DNA here is from genome assembly GCF_023721935.1 of Panthera uncia. Classification (NCBI taxonomy): domain Eukaryota; kingdom Metazoa; phylum Chordata; class Mammalia; order Carnivora; family Felidae; genus Panthera; species Panthera uncia. The sequence continues at coordinate 21,121,032 of NW_026057579.1, read as the reverse complement.
CAGTGAAGAAAGAGCTCTAAATGTACCAGTATGGTTCTAAAAGAAAAACAGAAGAGCTCACAAATACACTAGCTTTGATAAGAATAAAAATATTTTACTTTATTCATTTGCAGAATGAATGCTTTAGCTTATAGAAATTTCAACACATGTGCCAATAATAAGGATTGAAATATCTGTCTGTCCAAAGAGATATGTATCAATAATATTTAAAGTATTTTAGGAATGGACTCTGAGGTGCATCAAAAACAAAGTATATCTTTTGAGGAAATTTCAGTGTGCAAAGACTTAAATTTTATTGGTGTTTCATTAAAATAAACAGTTTAGGGGCACCTGAGTGGCTCAGTTGGTTAAGTGTCTGACTTTGGCTCAGGTCATGATCTCACAGTCTGTGAGTTCAAGCCCCACATCAGGCTCTGTGGCTGACAGCTCAGAGCCTGGAGCCTGTTTCAGATTCTGTGTCTCCCTCTCTCTGCCCCTTCCCTGCTCACACTCTCTCTCTCCCTCTCAAAAATAAACATTAAAAAAAATAAAGTTTATAGTTAACACCAATTGAAGAAACTCTTTACAGCTGTTTACTTCAATTATGAAAATGTCAGAGTCTGTTCATAGTTAGTCAGTGATTACAATTTTCTTTTCTACATGTTGTTTTAAGACTTCTACCCTCAGTCTGTTTTAACAAGCCTACACACTCCTCCAAGTTTAATTCAGAAAAAGGTTTTTTCAGACTCAAAGGTTAACATCTACTTATATATATTTTTTCCCTCTCATCAGAATCATTTTTTCTTGTTGCTTTCGTTGCTCTGTCTCAGAAAAATCAAATCTATCATTTTTATCCTTACCCTTACATTGTTTCTCCTCAGCCTTCCGTTCCTCTTCTTGAACTTTTTCTTGTGTTTTTTCTTCCTGGAGTCGCTTTTGTTTTTCTTCTTCCTCTTTTCTAAGGTTTTCTCTCCATAAGTTTTCTTTTCCTTGCTTTGCTTTCCTTTACATAAAAGAAAGAGAATTTGGTGCGCCTGGGTGGCTCAGTTGGTTAAGGGTCCAACTTCGGCTCAGGTCATGATCTTGCGGTTAGTGAGTTCGAGCCCCGCACTGGGCTCTGTGCTGATAGCTCAGAGCCTGGAGCCTGCTTCTGATTCTGTGTCTTCCTCTCTTTCTCCCCATCCCCTGATCGTGTTTTCTCTCTCTTTCTCTCTCTCTCAAAAATAAACATTAAAAAATAATAATAAAAAAAGAATTTGTATCATGTCCTAAAATTTGTTATGCAAAAATATCAGATCTTGTGCTCAACGTTGCTCCTCATCAGGGAAATACAAATCAAAACCACACTCAGGTATCACCTCACGCCAGTCAGAGTGGCTAAAATGAACAAATCAGGAGACTATGGATGCTGGCGAGGATGTGGAGAAACGGGAACCCTCTTGCTCCCTTGGTGGGAATGCAAATTGGTGCAGCCACTCTGGAAAACAGTGTGGAGGTTCCTCAAAAAATTAAAAATAGACCTACCCTATGATCCAGCAATAGCACTGCTAGGAATTTACCGAAGGGATACAGGAGTACTGATGCATAGGGGCACTTGTACCCCAATGTTTATAGCAGCACTCTCAACAATAGCCAAATTATGGAAAGAGCCTAAATGTCCATCAACTGATGAATGGATAAAAAAAACTGTGGTTTATATACACAATGGAGTACTATGTGGCAACGAGAAAGAATGAAACATGGCCCTTTGTAGCAACATGGATGGAACTGGAGAGTGTGATGCTAAGTGAAATAAGCCATACAGAGAAAGACAGAAATCCATATGGTTTCACTCTTATGTGGATCCTGAGAAACTTAACAGAAACCCAATGGGAAGGGGAAGGAAAAAAAAAAAAAGAGGTTAGAGTGGGAGAGAGCCAAAGCATAAGAGACTCTTAAAAACTGAGAACAAACTGAGGGTTGATGGGGGGTGGGAGGGAGGGGAGGGTGGGTGATGGGTATTGAGGAGGGTACCTTTTGGGATGAGCACTGGGTATTGTATGGAAACCAATTTGACAATAAACTTCATATATTGAAAAAAAAAAGAATAGAAACACCAAAAAAAAATATCAGATCTTGTTCCTGGCAAACTGTAGAATACACATTTCTTATGTATTTATATGCAACCTTATGAAATTATATATTATTATATAGTAAAGATGTATTAGTAGGGGATGTGGACAAACACCCTGGGGTCCTTTCTTAATTTCAACTACCGTTCCTTTTCCCAGTTAGTTCCTCTGTAACCTTCTCTGACGCTCTTTCACACCTAAGATGAATCTAGCCTTTATTTGAATTCCCAGAGCATTATAAACACCACTATCAGAGTATTTACCACATGTTTCCTGGGATAAAGCAGACTAGAGTTAAGAGAATATAAAATTAAAATTCTGGTAAACTTTCTTATATATGTGTTAGTGGATGACAAACTGGTCCAGAGCCAAAAGATGGCACAGAAGCTGGACAAAGGGCAGAGGCCACATCTACAATGTGAAAACGTGACTATAACCAACAGCGTGGGACAAGGAGGGAATCTTCCTGGGCAAATGGCCAAGAAACCAAGTTGTAGTTGTTAAGACTCAGCTCTGGACCGATTCTCCGTGTGATTCTCCTCTGATTTCTTCCCTCTTCCACTGCAAAAGGTGTGAGGAGGATGAGTGACATGAAAATGTACATTATTACTATGGTTTGTTGGCCTGAAAAAAATTGTGAGCGGTAATGAAGAGATATCAAGATACTGGCAATGGGTCAGTGGAAAATTCTGACACTGTGACTAGCTGTGTAGTTACTGCATAAGGATCAGTGGCACAGTTAAGTGGCAAATAAAAGCATTCTGAATTTGAACTTCACTGTCTCTGCTTCTATATTATTCTAGTGTGTCTTGTTGGGGGCCACAAAAGTAGGGGCCTTGGAGTTAAGAGTACCATAATGATCTGTTTAGCTGTCTCCATTTCTTATTGGAATTATGAGGAATCGAGCAGCCAGGAGTAAAACCAGAGAGTCTCCTTCATCACAGCCAACAGCAGCCACTCATTAAAAATGTGCTGGGAGTAGCTATTCTGAAGCCATTAAAAAGAGAGACCTGCCATATGGTAATGTGTCCTTCTTGCCTCCCTAGTAATATTAGCTCTTTCATGGGCATTACTCATCTACTTATCTCTGAGGCAAAGGAATGTTGGTTCATCAATATCTGTTAATTATATTGATTTCTGACACTAGAGAACTTGGGGAAGTAACTGAGGAACATATTAGAAATAAGATTCTGCAGACAGAAAAAAAAATCATGCCAAGTCTCTAAATAAATGGTTCTGTCAAATTCCACAACTGTCCTACTTTTCCTAGCTATAAATGGAGGCAATTGATAGATATCAGCGGTACAAAGAGAAATATGTCAACATAGCATTATACACTCCATCTTATCACTCTGTAAAATTAAGTATTTGGTTTTTGTGATCTTTCAGGAAACAGTAATAGATTTACAGTGGAGAGATGGAAATGATGACTGCCAGACATTTATGCTTGGCTCTTTAGCTAGATTATTTTTATTTAATTCTCAGTTACCTATGAAGCATACATCAGTATTTCTATTTCTGAGATGGAGAAACTGGGGTTCGAAAGGTAAAGTGACTCAACCAAAGTCACCCAAATCATTAAGTGGCAGATCAAGAAGTCCAAGAAGATCAAGAAGGCCTGACTCCAAAGCCCCTATTTTTCACTAATGGAACATAAAATTGATTACTATAAACTCAGTCCCAAAAGAAGACCTGAATTTCTAAAACTGACAATCTAATTAGCATCCTAGAATAATCCTTTTATTTCCCTTAAATTTTCATAGTCAAACTAAAGATAAGAGCAATAAAGTTAGAAATCTAATAGTAATACAGTATGATAAATTTATTAGTTACATTACCTTACAGCCTCATCTTCTAGTTTCTTCTTCTGTATTAGCTCTGACCTTTTTCTTTCAATTTCCTTCAACTTGTCACGTTTGATCTTATAAAGTTGTTCAAGGGCTAACTGCTGTGTATTGTAGCTTTCTCTCAGTTCCTAAGGAGAAAATGAAAATAAGTCAATATACCGTTGATTTAACTATTTTTGTCTTACGTAATAATGTGGCACTTTCATTAACAGACACAAATCCTAAAGCAAGTTAAACTAAAGTAAAAAGAGTAAAAGTTTTAGAAATCTCTGGATGATTAAAAAAAAACTTAAAAACAAATATTTAAGCCTTGTAACTAACCACTGAGGACAAACATATGTTAAAATCACCTACTTTTGTATTAATTCATTTCTAAGGAATACAGATAAGACAATTTTATAAGCCAATTCTTTGATTTGGTACTTTATTTTCTTTCTTTTTTTTTTTTTAATGTTTATTTATTTTTGAGACAGAGAGAGACAGAGCATGAACAGGGGAGGGTCAGAGAGAGGGAGACACAGAATCTGAAACAGGCTCCAGGCTCTGAGCTGTCAGCACAGAGCCCGACGCGGGGCTCGAACTCACAGACCGCGAGATCATGAGCTGAGCCGAAGTCGGCCGCTTAACCGACTGAGCCACCCAGGTGCCCCAGTACTTTATTTTCAATAAAAAGCCAATCCATTAAAAATATGGGGAAGATATTTGCTTATTATTTGAAGAGGAATTCTGTTCAATCATATTTTTTACATATGTAGTTTAACCAAGTTACCCATAACTTTTTAACAATTAACAACCCATCAACAATTATTGAATAATTCAGTTAAAACTAAAAATGGAAAGGATGTCTGCCATGACATCCTTGACTAGAGAGAGCCAAAATAACGAAAAGTATTCCAAACAGGAATTGAAATAAACACTTGTTTATTGAGCATCTAAGTTCTATGCAGTGCTGCACAGATATGCAGGGGATCAAATCGAGGGCCCTCTACTCTCAAGGCTGCAGTCTTTGCTTTCAAAGAGCTCACTTATCTCAAAGCAGCAAAAAGTGCCAAAATGTGGGATAGAGCTCAGTGCCTTAGTGGAAACCTGTGGTTATCTGTTCAGCATTTTTCCTTATATCTTCTTCTAAAAGCACCTTTCCCAAGTACCTGCTCCAACCCTGTTTGATATGGTTGTGATAAATCTGTCAAATTCAGTGCTCCTCTCACTCCCACTGGGGTGCAGTCATTTAATTTAGGCTGAACCCATCAGAGCAACCCACCTCCTTGGCCAGAATGACTGGTCCAAAGGACATCTGATCCAAGCTGGGCCAGAATCCTCTGCTGAGATTCGGACAGACTGAAGAGGGGAGAAAGAAATCTTTCCTGCTTGAAGCTCATTAAACTGAAGCTAAACCTGGAGATGCCCCACTACAGTGTAGCCATTGGGGTAGAAATGAAATCAACACAGAAAAGAGAGAAGCAAAGACTGGAGGCAGAGAGGGAGGACTGGGGGAAGTGAATCTCCAAGTGCATTCCTGTGTCTTAGAACTGCCCCTGCCCAGGAGTGCTTCTACTGACTCAGTCAGCAGTCCTGGTACTCTGCCAGTAACTACTCTCATTAGCTTAACTATTTTGAACTGACTTTCTTTTACATGGAATCTACAGAATCCTGAACAAGAGAGTACAAAAAGGCTGGAATATGGAAGAGGAAATAAAAGCACAAACCAACCCCCCCCCCCCAAACCTTAAAGTAATCAAAAGAGGTTTCATGGCAAAGGTGAGACCTTAAATAAACAGTTCAGCTGACCCTCAAACAACTGGATTTGAACTGCATGTCCACGTATACACAGATTTTTTAAAATAAATATGGCATAATAATGTAAATGTGTTTTCTCTTTATGATTTTCTCAGTAACATTTTCTTTTCTCTAGCTTAATTTTAAGAATATAGCATAATATACATATAACATAAAATCTGGGTTAATCACTGTTTCTGTTACAGGTAAGATGTCTGGTTAACAGTAGGCTCTTAGTAGTTAAGTTCTGGGGAAGTCAAAAAGTTGTATGCAGATTTTCAACTATATTGGGCATTGGCGCCCAACCCATGTTGCTCAAGGGTTAACTGTGTTTGGTAGAACGTTTTGGTAAAAAATGTTTTGGGGGTATCTACACACACACACAATAATGAAACTCCAAACAAAAAATCTTCCAAAACAAAAAAATTCCAAAAACCCAAACTCAATTTCTTTCCAGAAATAAAATATTTTATAGGTGAACCCTTTTAACTTGATTGAAGTAATAGATTTGAGTACAACGTGGTGTCTGAAGACTATGTCCAAAATGTCTGAGATCAAGATGGGCAGCTTGAGCCAATAACAACACAAATACTGCATTCAGAGCAGTTTCCACAAATCTCGGCTTCTATAGTTCCCTTGGTTGTATCTTTCTCCAAATTCTAGTGAAAAGCAGAAGAATAATGGTGGTTACAGTCTATGGAGAAGCAGTTTGCTTTAGTGATAAGGACTCTGGGAGCAGAGGTCTGAATCAGGCTCTGTCAGTGATGAGCTGAGGAACCTTAGGAGAGTCACTCAGCCGTTTCCCCATTTGTAAAATGTAATTATAATACATGTCTCACAATGTTCTTGTGAGGATTAAATGGGTTAATACACACAAAGTGCTTACAAACTGTGCAGGGCACATGTTAAGTTCATAATAATTTTAGCTATTATTATTGGCTGAGGTCCTAAAGAAGGGGAATCGGAAGTTTAAAAGGAGAGTAAAAAGGAGCCAAATTAATGTCTGATCTTATCGTTGCAAGGTTAGCCCTCCAATTTGTCCTGTAAGATACCGCTCTAAGTCTTTCTTTATGAGCTCCATTCCTCCAGTGGCTGAGTTCATGAGCTTCCCTTGATCCCCAAGGCATCCAGTGCCCCTCCCTCTATCAAAGTCAGCATCTTCTGACTGTACGGTTGCCCCCTTCACTGGAGTCAGTTTCTTGACAACAGGACTGTCTTTCATCAAAGCATCCCCACCCAAGAGGGCCTGGGATAGTGTGGATATTTAATTAGTATTTATTGGATGCATGAGAATGCATAAACAATAGTCTATACATACTAATAACATTTTGAAGAGCACCGTAAGTCTTGCCAGAAACTTCCTCTGCTTGACTGCAGTGATCTTAGCAATTCCTAGCACTAGACTCACTCCTCTGGATCAAGTCACCCCCTCCAGGAGGCCCTGGTTAAATATATCAGTTAACTCAGAACAAGTAAACTAATGAAGTAACTATGGACAGAACTACTGCAGTCTTAATAGAATGACAGATCTGCTTTTTCAGGTTAAGGAAGTTCTATTCCTAATTTGCTAATAAGTTTTTCATGTTTTAATCATGAATGGATATTAAATTTTACAAATGCCTTTTCTGCATCGAATGAGATATATACCATTTTTCCCCCTTTAATCTGTTTATATGGCAAACTACACATTTTTGTATGTCAAACCATCTTTGCATGACTAAGGTAAATCCAATTTTGTGGTCACTATGGATTATCCTTTTTTTAATAAATTCTGCATTCATCTTTTTAATATTGTTTAGAACTTTTATCTCTATGTTAAACTGGCTCATAGTTATGCTTTCTCATACTGTTCTTATCAGGTTTTGATATGTTTATGATAACTTCATATAAGTTGGGAATATTCCCACATTTTCTGTATTTCAGAACCGTTGTATAAGACTAGATTTACTTGTTCCTTCAGTAAAAACTCTGGGTCTGGATTCTCATTTAGGGAAGATTTCAAACTATAGATTTAAAATATTTTATGATGGGGCGCCTGGGTGGCTCAGTTGGTTGAGCGTCCGACTTCGGCTCAGGTCATGATCTCGCGGTGTGTGAGTTCGAGCCCCGCGTTGGGCTCTGTGCTGACAGCTCAGAGCCTGGAGCCTGCTTCAGATTCTGTGTCTCCCTCTCTCTCTGCCCCTCCCCTGCTCATGCTCTGTCTCTCTCTGTCTCAAAAATAAATAAAAACATTAAAAAAAAATTTTTTAAATAAAATAAAATATTTTATGATGATAGAGCTACCCAGACACTTTATATTTTGAGTCAGTTTTGGCAAGTTGTAACTTCATCTATGTTTTTATATTTATGTGCAAAAATCTGTCATAATATCCTTTTCTTTTTATGTTTGCAGCATATTTAATTGTATTTCCTTTTCACTCCTAATGAATAATTTTCGTTATTTCCACTTTCTTTTAAAATCGGTCTTGCCAGAGGTTTCATTTTATTAATCTTTAAAAGACTCAAACACTGGCTTTCTTGATTCTTTGTATTAAATGTCTGTCTTTTCTCTCATGAATTTCCTTCTACTTTTTTTGCTTTATTATGCTAGCCTTTTTGTAGCTTCTCAAGTTGAATGCTTAGCTTAGAAATTTTCATCTTTTTTCCTCCCAATATAACCATTTAAGGTCAAATGCTAACTATTTGGGTTGAAATTCTGCTCTTACACTTACAAGCTGTATGACTCAACTTCTGAGCCTTAATTTACTTCTATGTGAAATGTGGAGAATAATAATATCTACCTACATCACGGGGTTAAGGTAAGGATTAATAAGTTAATATAAATAAGACAGAATGGTGTCAGTCCCAGAGAAAGCCCTTCATAAAACTTGGCTAATATTAATAGATCTTCATTTATGAATTAGAAAATGGCTACTGACACCTGGTATGCCAGATGAGTAATCTGCTCATTTACACTATCCCCCTCCCTCTCCATTGCCCAGTGTTGATATCTACCCCTGGTTAATCTACTTAGTACCCTTATAACTTGAAAACACACTTTATCTACTTTTTCATTTTTCAAACACTTGACATTTTGCCATTCTAAATTTTTCTCTGCTTTTTTATTTTGAAAACTTTCAAACATACAGGAAATTTGATTAAGTTGAAGACACTGATGCCTTCAGATACTTCATCATTAGTCTACATAACTACAAGGCCAATGCCAGTACCAAACTAAAGAAATTTAACACAGCCATAAAATGTCACTTAATACAGAGTTTATATTAAAAAATGTCCCCACTAGTGTAAATACTGTCCTCAATAATAGTTTTCTGATCCATGATCCAATCAAGGGATCGTTTCGCTGTCACGATCCTTCAGTCATGGCTCATGAAGTGCCCTTCGGTCATGGCTCTTTGGTCTCTTTAAATCTGGAAACTTGCCTCCATCTTTTGTGAGATTCACATTTTTAGAGACAATTTGGGCATGTCTAATTACTTCCTTACACCTAGATCAAATATTTTTGGCAGAAACAGTATAGACATGATGTTGTGTTTCTTTCAGTGCAACATATCAGGAGACAAAAAGTTGGTTTGCACCATTTTGGTAATGTTATACTTGACCACTTGGTTAGGATTGGTTTACTTAGTTTTGGACCCAAGTGTACCTCAACAGGGCTCAACAAAGCACTCACAAAAATGTTTAAATCCAGCATCTACTTCAATTGTTCTCATTTCTCAGAGTACTTCTTTCTTCTACCATCCTGATAGAAGTGAAAGATGTAACTCACTGAACTTTAACCACCAATACTGAATATCTCCTAAGTGACAGGAAGCAATCTTATATTCTGATTTTGCTTAAAGAAAGCATGTGATGTTCTTTCCAAAGGCCAAGACATAAAAGAGATTCAACTGACAAAATACAACTCAGCTGAATAATGTCACATAATCAGGACAAAATGTTACCAGTCATGAAAAAAAAAAAAATCATAGGGGCGCCTGGGTGGCTCAGTCAGTTAAATGTCCAACTTCAGCTCAGGTCATGATCTCACAGTTTGTGGGTTCGAGACCGGCGTCAGGCTCTGTGCTGACAGCTCAGAGCCTGAAGCCTGCTTTGCATTCTGTCTCCCTCTCTCTCTGCCCCTCCCCTGCTCACACTCTTTCTCTCAAAAATAAACATTAAAAAAATTTTTAAAAAAGAAAAAAATCATAGAATGCAAATTAGCTCCTCAAACTTAACATCCCCTAAGCCCCCTGAACATCTGTGTAGCACTTTAATGTGCTGTTACACATAACACCTACATTTGATCTCAATAGTGTTCTCGTAAAATAGATACAATGATCATCCATTTTTAAAAGATTTTTAAATTAAAAAAAAATGTTTATTTTTATTTTTCAGAGAGAGTAAGCAGGGGAGGGGCAGAGAGAGAAGGGGACAGAGGATCCAAAGCAGGCTCTGTGTTGACAGCAGAGAGAGCAATGAGGGGCTTGAACTCGCAAACCGCGAGATCATGAAGTTGGACGTTCAACCAACTGGGCCACCCAGGTGGTGACCACTTCTGAGGCTCAGATGATTAAGGGACTTGCCTAGTTTTGAACTACCTCCACCATGCCATTCAAATTCCTGCACATACCAGATTCTATACTTACTTTCACTTAAACTCACTGTCAGATAAATTACTAAAATATCTTTTATTAGCTAGGAAACATTTCTAAGATTAAATGATTTAAAGGGAATTGAAACAAACAATATTTCATGTCTGTTCTAAAGGGGGTGACTGTGATGCAAGAACATAAAAGCAGTATTCTGAATAAGAGGCAACATCAAGCGTAAGTGATGACCATTTACCAACCCAGTGTACCGATTCTCTCAGAGCTTGTTAACCAACAAGAGAGATCACCTGCCTCCATCCTGAATCGGATGAGCCATCAGTAAAATTCAATTTTAGAAGCACTGTCTACAGTAACTGAGGACTAGTCAGCAAGGCCAGAATGACAAAAGTCCCAACGGAAAGGTTTAGAATAGAGGTCTACGATAAGCCACAATTCTGGAGTTGACACTTTCTCTCCAAGGAATAGGATCTCCTCAATCATTATCCCAAGTCAGCAGTGGTGACCTTCCAATGCACTAAAAGTACTGTGGAGATTCAGGATAATCCCTACCCTGATAAGAACAATAAAAAGATTTGTATAGCACATAATAGTTCACAAAGCACTTCTGTATATATGCTATCTCATTTAATTGTCCTAAGACTGCAAAGAAGGCAGAGCACATATTGTCAGCTGTAACTGAAGAAAGCAAAATTTTGAGGTTAAATGACAGTTACACAGCTAGCAAGTGGTATGGATAGGACCAGGACTCATTTCTTCAGACTCCATGGCCACGACTGTTTTCACTGCAACTCAATGCTAAAGACAGGACAGTGTGTGAATTTCCTTAATGGAATAAGGGCCTGTCAAATATCTCACCTTTGAATCCACTGGCTGTGCTATGTGTCCTAGTGTGACTTGAGCAAGAGTAAAAATTACCACTGATCCTGTACAGGAACATTACAGGGTCCAGAAGAACACAGTATCTTCAGAAAACAAACTTACAATTTTATGCTTCCATTTCACCACAAGTAGGCTAAAGCAGTGATCACTCCAAACACTGTCTCAAAGACCACACATTAGAACTCACTGCCTGTCTTCCTCCGACACCAGAGACCAATTCTATCTCACCTGTCAACCCACCTGGCCTTCCTTGTCATCCTTTACCACCTAAATTCTCATCTCTAGAATGCTGTTTATCTCTTGATCTGACCCAATTCCCCACCCTTTCTCTCCTCAAACCCTTGCACTGCCCAGGAACTTCCTGTTTGTGGTCAGGAAGTTCCCCAAATATCCACACATCTCTGAACAGAAACTCCCTTAGCTCTTTGCCCTTTTGGCTGATCCCTTAAGACATGCCTTTCCTCGATTTCCCTCTCAGTTTATCACCACATATTCCATTTACATCAGGGTGAAGGGAGAACTAAAGTTATTTTCCTTGCTCTTCACTGCCATTTCCAGACCATTCTCTTCACTCTTACAAACTAACGCTTTTCTGAGGCTCACACCATCTTGCAACACCCCCTCTTCTTCTTCTTTATTGTCATTTCTTGATAATCTGGTCTGATCCTCATTCATTAATCTTCACTACTCCAAGGGTTTGAAATCCACATGGACTCGATCAAAACCTCAACTCTCCCTTTTATACTCTATTTAATCCGCCATTTGCATTATTATACCTTGAATCTTGTCATCATTAGAAACAGAACTACTGATTAAATATCTCATTCTTCAAACAGAAGTTCTTATCCTTCAAGCTTTTCTTATACCTGGTGCACCCATTTCAACAGTTTTCCAACCTAAGACCTCCATTCTTGACCCCATCATTCTCTCCTTTTTCATCAGCACCCCTTCCTCTCCTCATACTCCTACTTGTCCAGCCCATATTTCAGAGTTCACCTTTACTGTAATTAGTGTGTCAAGATCTGCAACTCCCTGTCCCCCTGCCTCGTTGTCACGTCTATTAAAACCTCAAACCTGGGGCGCCTGGATGGCTCAGTTGGTTAAGCTTCTGACTTCAGCTCAGGTCATGATCTCACAGTTCATGGGTTCGAGCCCTGCGTTGGGCTCTGTGCTGACAGCTCAGAGCCTGGAGCCTGCTTTGGATTCTGTGTCTCCCTTGCTCTTTGCCCCTCTCATCCTCATGCTCTGTCTCTGTCTCTCAATAATAAATAAATGTTAAAAAAAATTCTAAAACAAACAAAACCCCTCAAACCTGTATGAACCTATGAACCTACTTCATTAGCCTTCCTTGTGCTCATCCCAAGCATACAGTTAGGTATGTTGTTTTCTTTTCTTTTTAAATTTATTATTTTTTGATGTTTATTTATTTATTTAAAAGAAAAAATTTTTTTTAACATTTATTTTTGAGAGAGAGAAAGAGCATGAACGGGGGAGGGTCAGAGAGAGAGACACAGAATCTGAAACAGGCTCCAGGCTCTGAGCTGTCAGCACAGAGTCCGACACGGGGCTCGAACTCACGGACCACGAGATCACAACCTGAGCCGAAGTCGGACGCTTAACTGACTGAGCCACCCAGGCACCCCTTGATGTTTATTTTGGAGAGAGAGACAGCACACGAGCGGGGAAGGGGCAGAGAGAGGGAAACACAGAATCTGAAGCAGGGTCCAGGCTCCATGCTATCGGCACAGAGCCTGACATGGGGCTTAAACCCATGAACTATGAGATCATGACCTGAACTAAAGTCAGCGCTTAACTGACTGAGCCACCCATGTGCCCCAGGTATGCTGTTTTCAATTTATATTCATGACCTCCAACTTCAAACAGGCACCCAACATTGCTCAGCACATCTACTGTTTTCCTCTACTAATTGTGCACCCCCTACCCTCACCAAGATGTCTATTCCTCACCAGGCCTACTTCTCTCTCTTGCAACTTCCTAATCTTCCATCCATTCTCACTACCAGCTAATAATCTTGCCTCATTAAATCTCCCTCATTAGAGTTCCCTCATCTTTCCATCTCAAAAATCAATAAAACTTCCTGCAGCTGCACCCATCTTCTTCTATCCAGTTGGAATTATTCCATGTCCTCAACTACCCAGGAAGATTCCTTGTAATGGTCCAACTTGCTTCTGATTTTAAGTCTTGAAGCTGTCAGCTTCCTACTCTCCACCAGCAAATTTAGCTGTATCCACACTCATCTTTTCTCCATATGCTACAGTCAAAGTCTTTTTATCTAATCCTTAAATCCAGGCTCTGGATTCTATCTCAATCTGGTTCCCTAGGACTCTATCAGTTACTACCACCTCATATCTCTCACTCAATCTCTCACTACCTTTCTCCCTTTCTCTCCTCAGTCTCCTTCAAGGTGTTTTTGTTTTTGTTTTTTCCCATTTAAAAAATAGCCTTTATTTAGCAGAAAAAATACATGGAGTCACAAGTGTTGCTGGCATCTGGGATACATGGCTCTCTGCTGTTTTTTGGTAAATTTGTTTCTACCTTTTTTCCCCATAAACTCACTCCATATACTAACCCTAAATGCTGCATATTTTCTGAGAACATTCAAAACCATTCATTCATTCCACAAGTATTTCTTGCCACCCACTACATTTCATGTATATGATCCATGTAGGTGCTGGGAATTCAGCAATGAGATATTGGCTTGAGCCAGGCAATCATCATTAAGACAGATGTGGTGAGTTACCTAACCAGCTCTGTTTTCTCCATTTCCATTCCTCTGTCCTAACAGAAGCTATCTCTTCACCATGTAACCAACTACCTCACAGAAAGCTGATACCATCTCCAAGTGTGGTCCCAATTATTCCCCACCTCCAAGCTTTACTGAGATATAACTGACAAATAAAAATTATACATGTTTAAGATATATAATTTGGGGCGCCTGGGTGGCGCAGTCGGTTAAGTGGCCGACTTCAGCCCAGGTCACGATCTCGCGGTCTGTGAGTTCGAGCCCCGCGTCGGGCTCTGGGCTGATGGCTCAGAGCCCGGGGCCTGCTTCCGATTCTGTGTCTCCCTCTCTCTCTGCCCCTCCCCCGTTCATGCTCTGTCTCTCTCTGTCTCAAAAATAAATAAAGGTTAAAAAAAAAATTAAAAAAAAAAAAAAGATATATAATTTGATGTTTCAATATTAGTATATACTGTGAAATGATTACCATAACCAAGTTAATTAACATCCCTATGTCACATAGTTACCATTTTCTCTCCTATTTAGCAAATCTCAAGTGTACAACAGGATATTGCTAACTATAGTCACCACGCTGTACAACAGATCCCAGAACTTATCCATCTTGCATAACGGAAAGTTTGTATCCTTTGTCCTTCAAGTTTTTCTGAAACCAAAAAAAAAAAGGTTTTCCTTTGACCTCAGGCTTTCTTTGCATTCTCCTCCCAAAGCTGTTCATACTCAGCCCTTCCTCAACTCCCGTTCATTCCTGATCTGTGCAGGCCAGCTTCTGCTCACATAACTAAACTGGCAATGTAATAAGGTCTGCAAAGGTCTCACTGACAATTCAATGGATAGTTTTCAGCAATATATTAACCAACTGCTCCGCATTGCTTTGCAATGATGACTACAGTTCTCATCCCCTTTTAATTTCCTAAATTGCCTCTGATGAAAGTTATCAATAAGCAGTGAAAGGCTGGAAGGCAGGAAGCAGAAGGAAGAAAGTAAAAAAAGAGACAAGAATAATCTGCTGGCCTGTGAAGAATCAAATGCTAACTGAAATAATCAGGCTTATGTGTGTGAGTACAGTCCATAAATCATCATCAAACCTCATTTTATAGACGAAGAAACTTAGGTTGAAATTTCTATGCAACCTATAGTAGAAGTTCTAAGACCAGATATTCTGGCCATTTACGCTATAAAGAAAAAGCTGATACTATCTTTCCAACTTGCCCTACCTTTGCTTAAATAACAAATGAATTCTACTTATCATGTTCCTGTCTTCACTGTGTGTGAAGACATATACATATACATGCAACTGCCTACTGCCATCCATAGTAGAAGGGAGTAGAATGAACACTCAAAATCTAGGGTCAGCAAGTGCTAAATGCAAAGCATCTTTCTTTAAATTATATTAAAACAGGAATTCATGGAGTATTTGAAATACTCTATGTGCTACAAATGACAAGGTGAACTATTTATGTATATGACTTAAACATTTTTATCCGAAGGGCAAGCATTCTAAACATGAGGCCTGGTAACCAGACGTAACTAAGGCCACCCTGCACTACTGGTTCTTTCAGATTTTTCTTTACAGCAGCATTAGGAAGCAGCCTGGTATATACATGACATAACCTTGCTCTGTATTTCAGAAAGTATAACTTTTATTTTAAACAATGATTTCCAGTGATATGGGTAAATGATTTAAATTCACATTCCCTTAGCTTTCTTTTTTATTGACTCAGTAATCATCCCAGCAGTTAACCCAATGCACAGGGACGTTTTAAGGGAATTTTGAGGGATTTTTGAGTGTCTTGGGCTCCTCATGAGACAGGTTACTCTGGGCAACCTTACGAATTTCTGGCATTAGACTCAAACAGGCAGTTAGACAGCAGAAGGCTATTCAAGCAAGCAGAAAGAAAAAAGGTCTACATTGTGTATGTTATTTCAAACAAAGATACTCAGATAAATGCAAAGAATAGTCCAGTTTTTAAGAAAAGAAAACAGTAAAGTAACTCAAAGAAAAGGAGCTAGATATTAGAAAATAACCTTAAGTAAGAGGAAGAGGTTGTTGAGACAGCTTAGCAGAGACAAAAGGCACTGCAGAACAGAGTCATCCATATTCCCACACTGTAAGATAAGGCAGATAAAAAGCCAATTAAACTATGTACAGATTAAAAAAAAATAATGTAGGGAAGATAACTTTGCTGGCTTGTCTGTCCATCAATGACAAATTACTTGGTTTTCTTTAAATTATTTTCTACAAAATATATGCTTGCGTAAAATGTACTATCAACATTATTTGCCTAAAATTTCCCCTCCTTAACTGAAGCCAGCGTGGTCTCTTTTCTTTATAATATTCACTCTATAGTTG
This sequence comes from Panthera uncia, assembly GCF_023721935.1. NCBI lineage: Eukaryota > Metazoa > Chordata > Mammalia > Carnivora > Felidae > Panthera > Panthera uncia. The sequence continues at coordinate 21,104,737 of NW_026057579.1, read as the reverse complement.
GTGTACTATTACTCTGAATAAGTCAGCAAAAGTCACATGAAGAGGTGGATGGCTGCCTGAAAAACATGGAATACTTTAGGCTCCGAAAACTTTACATTCAGTTAGCAAAGAAATCACTGAGACTATTCCCAAATTCGAACGCTGGCCCGTCAGCATTCTAAAAACCTAGAAGGTTTTTACCTTTTAATACAGCTTTCATAGCTATGGCTTCATCATACTGCTAACACTGCAAAGAATGGTAAGCATACAGTAGGTACTCTGGGCATCTGCTCTGCCACTACGGCAAATAATGAATCGTGAACTTACTTTTCATGCAAAGTTCAGAGTGCCAGGTTATGCTTTGGATTTCACTGATTATTGCATTACTTCACAAAGGTTAATTAAATCATAACAAAGAAACAAAAAAAAAAAAATCTAGTGTGTTATAAAAGCCTCTATCACCAGAATGAGTTTCAATTTTCCATATCTACCATCTTAGAATTTTGCCTAAGATCATGTTGGCTGAGATCAGTTTTCTAATACTGATAAAGGCAACTATCCTTAAAAATGTATAGATAGCAATAAAAATAGTCAAGAACTGGAAACTATGATAAATGATAGGTTTCACTACATAACAGTATTTATAATATCTACAGAGAACATTAAAAGCAATCTTGTAATCTGGTATCGCTCAAATTATAAGATAAATTACGGGAATACACTACATATAACAATAATAGCTTTAGTTACTTATTCCACTAAATCAAAAAGAGGAAGGTAAGAAGGCAGTAACTACAAATGAATATAACAGAAAATAAATACCTTTAATTGATTGTTAAATGAATCCATTTCAGATAGCTTAGATGCAGTTTCTTTTTCAAGAGCATCTAATTGTTCTTTAAGTCTTTGGCATAATTCTTCCTTTTCCAATGATTTTTTATGAAGCAAACCAATCCCTAAATCTGAAATATAAACATCAGGTAGTTTACATTTGGTAAAATTTCTTATGTCGCTATTGGTAAGTGACTTATACTGTCACAATGTATCTAAGCCAAACCCTTATGCTGTATACCTTAAACTTATTCAGTGATGTATGCCAATTACTTCTCAGTAACACTGGATAAAAAAAGACATACAATTTCTCCATGGTAGTCTACATTATGGCTGTTTCACAATTTATATAACTATTCCCTTTTGATTGGCATTAGGTTGTTTCTAATTTTCTACTATCTTCATAAAAATGCTGCAATAACTATCCTTACACATGCATTTTAAAGTACTCATGGAAGTATTTTATATGGCTAAGAGGTGAAAGAATTGCCATGTAAAAGGACTTGAACACTTCAAATTTGAGAGAAACTGCCAAACTATACTTGTACAAAGGGGCACCAACACAAAATGACACCCAAGTATCTGCTTCTGCATACCCTCATCAATAATGGATAGTCCCAATCTTTTTTCATTTTCTCTAACTGGCAAAAAAATGAAACCTCACTGTTATTTTAATTTGTATTTTCTTGGTAACAACTAAAATCAAATCAACACCTGTTTATAGGCTTATTGGCCACTCTCTTGAATTGCCTCACCTCATCCACTGCCTTTTTTCTTCCCATTGGGCTGTCTTAATTTGTGATTTGCAGAAGCTCCAAATTCTTGTTGTACTATATGTATTTCAAATGTTTTACTATTTATGATGTCTTTCATCATGAAAAAGCTCACTTTTATGTCATAAAATCTGTAAATATTTTGCTTCATAGCTCTAGGTATTATTTGAAGAAACTTTCCTGACACCAAGATCATACAAATGTTTTCCTTTGTTTTTGTAACATATTTTCTAGAGTCGCTTTTTATATTTACCCTCTTATTTTACCTAGAATTTATTTCTGTATATACAGTGAGGTAAAGAGCCGCCCCCCTCTTTCGGATAGGCAAGTGCCCCAGACCACTAACTGAAGTGATGGTGATTACTGACAGCCCGTGCTTTCCCCACTGGTGTTAAATGTCAACTTTATCGTATCCTAAACGGTCAGATACATACAGACCTGTTTTTAGACCCTCTATTCAGTTCCATTATTCTATGTCTTCTTTCTGATCAATAATACACTACTTTAGGGACTAGAGCTTTCCTAACTTATGTTTTGATACCTGGTAGAGCTAATGTTTTCCCCGCATCAATGTTACTCTTTTTCAAGTCTTGCCTAATCCTGCATATTTTCTCTTCTGGGTTAATCTGTGAATTATCTTGCCAGGTTTCAATTAAACCTCAATGGAACTGAATGTATGGACAAAGTAGTAGAAAACTGACATCTTTACAACACTGAGCTAGATCATTCAGGAATATAACACGCACATACTTATCCAGGAATCTTTTATATCAGTAAAATTTTACAGCTGTAGATTTCTTTATTCATAATAATGAGAATGCTAATGTAAATGAGATTTGTTCATAACATTTTCTAATTAAATACTTTTGATACAGTGTAAAGTTACTGATTTTTATAGGCTCACTTTTTATCCAGACACCTTGCTAAGTTCTCTTATCATTCTCTAGTGCTTTTCCAATATTTCAACAAATATTTTATCATTAAATTACACATCTGCTATGTACAAGGCCCTGCACTATGTGCAATAGCAGGTAAAAAAGAAGGATAAGTAAGGCATGGGTCCTATCCTCAAGTAGTTCAGAATCTAGTTGAGTTCGGAGACAAGCAATGTGGAAAAAATAAGTTAGTATACATTCCTAGTACTCTTCAAAATGAGCATCAATAGTAACAGATGTTTTAATACTGAATTCGAATATATCATATCTATGAACACCTTGTTAGGCAACTGAAAATCAAGACAGACAATGTGGTGGCACAGTGGGCTTTAGACTTAGACAAGAATTTGAGAACCATTACTCCACCATCTTGGGCTACTTAATCTTTCTGAGCCTCAGTTTTGCTAAGCTGCACAAAGGGAATAACAATAACTACTTCACAGGGCTGTTGCAAAGATTAAGAGAAATAATGCATGAAAATTGCCTAGCATGGTGCTGGGCCTATGGTTGGTAATCTTAAATGGCAACAGAGATGGAGAGAGGAATCTAAGGGATACAGGGTACTTTGCAAATTCCAAACAAAAGCTTCCTATTTTAACTGGATAACTATAAAAAAAATTTTTTTTAATGTTTATCTATTTTTGAGACAATGTGAGAGACAGAGTGTGAGCAGGGGAAGGGCACACAGAGGGAGACACAGAATCTGAAGCGGGCTCCAGGCTCTAAGCTGTCAGCACAGAGCCCGATGCGGGGCTTGAACTCACGAACCGTGGGATCATGACCTGAGCCAATGTCGGACACTTAACGGACTGAGCCACTCAGGCACCCCTGAACTGGATAACTATAATAACAGCTGAACTGGATCACATTCTACAGAGAAAGAGTAGCTCTACCAGGTCCCCAATAAGATATATTCCACATTCCATTCACAATCCAAATACTAAAACAATGAGAGTTGATGCTATCCTTTCTGTGACTGTACAGATCAGGAGGGCTGGCTCACCTTGCCCCTGGAATGCCTGTGGAGGGGTGAGGTGGGGATTGATATATTCTGAGCAGCCAAGAAAATACTTATGTGTAAGAAGACAGTCTGAGAAGAGACATGGAGAGACTATTTCAGTGGAAGGTGGGGGACATAGTAGGAAGAGTTCACAACAGTAAAATTCTCTATTCCTGGTGTTTCTTCCGTGCAAAGGGCCCTTCACTAAGAGAACATTCTCAGCTTCTTTCCACCCCTTCAGTCACGGCTGAGCTCAAGATAAGGACTTGGGCATACACAGCCTAGACCCTTCCAGTCCTTTGTGTTCTTTTTCTTTTTTTAATGTTTATTTACTTTTGGCAGGGGGAAGACAGAGGGGGACAGAGGATCTGAAGCAGGCTCTGTGGCTCGAACTCATGAACTGTGCGATCATGAGCTGAGCCAAAACCAAGAGTCAAACGCTTAACCGAATGAGCCATCCAGATGCCCGCACCCTTGTATTCTTGAGACTGAACTGCCCACAGGAAGCTTGTTCTACTTGGTTTTACAGGTGTATCTGTCACACTGACAAATAAGCCAGGCTGTCCAATATGAGCTTTACCAAAAATGAGGTGATATTTTGGTCTCTCATATGTCTTGCTCTTTTGCCTCACTTGGGCAAAGATGAGGGATGCTATTTATTGGACTTCTTAAAGAGTCAAAAGTATAATAATCCTGGAATGGAAAGGCTGACAGATACTCAAAGGGAGACATTTAGACTACTTCAGTTAGTTCTAACACGGTACTTGCAGATTTACTTTTCTTTAATAAACCTTTCTTCTGCTATGTTGTTATTGGCATGCTATCTGACATAGAGGTCTTTTCTTCAATATTCTGGTTGAGACTTGGATCAAGAAAAATGTTACTTTCCCACAAATTATCTTGGAATATTTTGTTCCAAAAATGGCAGGGCCAAGTTGGTAAAATTCTTTCTATGAATTCTTTCTATGGATCTATTAAGGCCATCATTGCTGTAGACTATCACCCAGAATCTCACAGCTTTGCTCCCATGGCAAAATCTCCTCCCGAATAGTTCTTTACAATGAGGGTAGGATTTTGCCAAAATGCACATACAGTCTTGGGTTAGAGCCAAACCCAGATCTTATTTAATTATAGTCTAACATTTTATTTGATATTTATTTGAAACATATAAATAAAATGTTATCAAGATAGGAAGGCATACCACAATGATTACTTATTTCATTTTTATTTACTTTTTATTGGTAAAAATGCTCTAACATCTGTGATATTTTTTTCACATAATTTTGAAAATGTTAACTGTACAAAAAATGTTATTTATAACAAAATAATGCTATTTTCACAAGAATATGACTGGCACCTTCACGCAGAGAAGAATGGAAGAGGCAAAACAAACCTTAGAGACTTACCAGGTGTGTTACCAAGCTGCATGTTCTTAATTCTTTCATTTAATAATTGCTTCTCCGGTACCAAATAGATAAGTTTATTTTGATAATCCTTATAAAAAGAAAAAGTAGTGCCTGGTTAAAACTCTGTCACGTTGTCTGAAAATTTTTTGGAAACTTAAAAACATGACTTAGTCACTCTTAAAACTTAGTATAGGAATAATACGTAGCTGTAAAATACTGCTTATACTTTATGAATAAACTAGAATGGAATTATGTGTGACTTAAAATACAAGTATTTGAACATGAATTCCCATTTATGAATGACTGGCTGGAAAGAAAAGGGGGTGAGGAATGGGGTGTGTCTGAAAGTCTTACAGTTTTCAGCATACTGATGGATGACAGCAGGTACAAGCTAAGAGGTGCCTTTGGTATCTGCACTGAATGGTATCTGTAAGCAGGTCATGACACCCCAGAATGAATATCAAAGAGAAACTGATAACTCAGGAATAACTAGGGAAGCAGGTTCAAATTAGACAGGAAATGTTATGTGGCCTGTCTGTACCTGCTGTGACACAGGAAGAAGACTCTGTTGATTAACTGCGAGTCCATACAGAAACAGTAACTTTGGTAAGAGGACTCTAAAGATTCAGAATGCTTCCAGAGTCCCCATAATAACTGAACTAGACCCTACTGCACAAGTAAAGAAGAGATTACCAGGTCCCTGAGGGGCACACACATTTAACACTCTCACCACAACTCTGAAAAGAAAAATGTTAGGTCAAAATTTCCTAAAAGAGTACCAACAATCTTAGTTTAACATGTAGGTATATCTACACATTTATTAAAGACTTAAAACTCAAAGTGATAAACATCCATTTATGTACAAATATTAAGTAGAATTTAACCAGAGGTCTAGTAGAGTTTTCGGGGGCATGTGAGCTTCTTGATATAATATACAAGATGGTATATACTTATATCCTTCTAGAAATGAAGTCTATCAGAGACTCAGAAAGGTTCATCACCCTTAAAGCGAAAACTATTCTATCAGGAAGAATTATTAATGACTGCTCATATTTATGGACAATTCAGCAGCAAAGGACTAACCTGAAGTTCTTGTTGGAGTTGCTTGATTTCCATAATTTCCAGGTCACACTGTTTATCTAGAACTTCCAGCTCAGTCTTTTGAGTTTGTTTTCGGAGTCGGACATCTTGAAGTCTGCCTGAGATCTGCTGGTGTTTGCCATTCTATAGGAAGAGCATATAAATACACAGCAACATAAGATGCTAATAGGAAATGTTCCTGTCAGGAGAATCATATCCTGATTTAAACTTTTAAATGTCATTTATCATTTATACTCAGTCTAGATAAATGTCTAAAACTAAATGGGGAATGCCTGCCTGGATGGCTCAGTCAGTAGAGCATGCAACTCTTGATCTCAGGGTCGTAAGTTTGAGGGTGACTTTGGGCGTGGAGCCTACCAAAAAAAACCCCCCCAAAAACCCTACAAAAACAAAGGAAGTCGAATGTGTTCTAGAGTTGTATCTGTTAACTACAAAGTTGTTAGCAGAAAACATACCATTCTCAGAGCATAAGAAGGGCCCATATGTTAAGATGAGCAAGCACAAACAGAACACACTGAATTTTTTCTGAATTCAGGATTTAGGCATTAATTCATATTAAAATAGAGACAATTTCAAAGAATAATGAGAAATAAACATCTACATGTGACTTTTAGCATTACCTTCTCTGCGCTTCTATTTCTACCCTCCACACTGCCATCTAATTTCCTCCAATTAAACAGGGTCCAGCAGGGCCTTTTGGGCCACAATTTTCTTCTCCCATACCAAATATTCCTTTTCTCTTCTTCTGAGAAGTATGGGGGAAAAAAGCAACAACAGCAGAGATTCTCAATGGAGGCTAGAGAGAAGGGTGAGGTATTATGGGCTGAAGTGTATCCCTCCAAAAAGTTATGCTGAAGTCCTAATCCCTAGGACCTCAAAATGTGATTGTATTTGGACACAGGGTCTTTAAAGAGATCATAAGGTTAAATGAGGTCATATATAAATGGGCCCTAAAATAATCTGACTTATGAGGCTAGAAAATGTGGACACGAAACAGACACCAGAGATGCGCAGGCAGAGGAAAGGCCATGTGAGGACACAGCAAGAAGGCAGCCATCTTCAAGCGACGGAGAAAGGTCTCAGAAGTAACCAAACCTGCTGACATCTTGATCTTGGACTTCTGCTTCCAGAACTGTGAGAAAATTAATTTGTGCTGTTTAAGCCACCCAGTCTGTGGTATTTGTTATGGCAGCCCTAGCAAACTAATACAGTAAAGGGAGGATGAGAAATAAGGCTTAAAAAAATCACTCATAAAGTTTTTACTGGGAAGTATGCTTCATATTTGAGAAATACACGCTAAAAGGAATAGGAATAGGTTGTGTCTACCCTGGATTTCATGTTACTTATCTTCAGCATGTGTTAAGTATAAGCTCTGGGCCTTCCAGACTCTGCACATTAATCTATGCTACTTCTTGGTATGTAATCCAAGTTCTTGGGGGGAAAAAAACCATCAATCTTAGGATTCTTTCGCACTATATACTAAAAAAGAATTTTTTTTAATATTTATTTTTGACAGAGAGAAACACAGGGTAGGGGTGGGGGAAGGGCAGAGAGAGAGGGAGACACAGAATCCAAAGCAGGCTCCAGGCTCTGAGCTGTCAGCACAGAGCCCGATGCAGGGCCTGAACCCATGAACCATGAGATCATGACCTGAGCCAAAGTCGGACGCTTAACCGACTGAGCCACCCAGGCACCCCTGGCTCCCATTATATTTTTAAAGAAAAATATAGAGTCAAAATAATGGTTGAGACAGATACCCAAGTAGCTACACAAAGAAGTTAATGTTTTTTAGGACAGTTTTGTAGTACTATGGCAGGATCAATAATTGTGATATACTTTCCTATCCATTTGAAGTACCTTTATGATTACAAATATTGCTATTTTTAAAAATTTTAATTTCAAGTCATCAACCAAATAAAATGTGAGACTCCAACTAAACAAGATCTATACTTGGCTCTATAACAAGGCTACACAACCATTTTTGCAAAATCCTATTATACCATCAGGTCAGGCTTATGGATTCTAGGGTTGTAGTAGAAAAGTATACTTTCCCAACACCCTTTATACCTTCCTACCTTTCATTTGCAACAAAGTCTTTTAAACAACTTGGCCCTCTGATATCTGATGTGTAAACATTGGTAAGCATAGTGGTAAGAACCACACAGTCCTACGGAACTGGAAGGAATCCTGAGATCATTTAGATCAGGAATTTCAAATCATTTTTGTCTTTTTAAAAAGCAGAACCCTTTTTCCAAGCAAATCTCAGATAAAGCTCCAATAAAAGCAAAGCAGGTAAGTGTGGAGCTTCTCTGCTGTGAACGGTGGGAAGCACTGGGGAGTGCCTTAGCCTCCCCTCTCCCACTGCTGGTTACCCCACTGGAGTGGGGTCTTCCAGACAGCAATTTGGAAAATGAAAATTACTGAACTAGTGCAGCCTTTTGTTTTATAGAAGGGGAAAGTGAAGCACAGAGAAGGGAAAGGTCTTGCCCAGGAATGCGTGGTTTGTCAGCTTCTGAACTGAGACCACAATGTAACTCCCAGCATTCTGAGTCACTATCCTGTTTCAGTACACTATACCATCCAGACTGTTAAGCACACATGAAAACGTGACGATATAATCACATGAACACCTAATATATTCATGAGGTAGGTTTAAAAAACAATGACGTTTTTCAACAAGTAACTCTAGTATCATTCAGGGAAATTTCACTTAAACTTCAGCCATACCAGTGCTTCCAACTCGAGATGAAGACTCTTCTTTTTAGAGTTTAACCTGACAATTTCTTCCTGTTCTCTATTCCTTTGATTGAGAAGCTCCTGGCGACGAATCCTCTCCCATTCTAAACGACGTTGTCTTTCAAGTTCCTGTTTTGCTGCCTGAAAATAATGACTTAAGTTTGACTTTTAAATTAACAATTTTTCATCATTCAAAAACTGCTGGGATGACAAAGATAAAGGCGAGGCAGCGTTTAGCACTTAGTGGGCTTCAGGGCCTAAGGGTACCTGGGCAAACCCAGTTTTACCAGTGGGCCTAACCTATAGACTTCCACAAAAGCGACATCACCCATCAGACTTTTTGATTTGTTTCCTGGGACCATCTCTTTGTTTCTAGTTACTTTTCGTTTAAACCAAAGGACAATTTCATAAACATAAACGTTAATAGCAATAATCACACCTGTAGTCTGGTATCAGGGAAGAAAAACCCTTCTACTGATATTACTTCAGTATCTCTATGATTTACTGTGCTCCATCCTAAGCCCCTTGAAACAAAGCCAGTCCTCTTAGGGATGCCACACGACACCATTTATCCCAAGGACCTGCGCAAGCCCACCCTCGTGCTTCTCCTCCATACCTTCAAACTCCCCAGTCTCAGCCTTCTGCTGCACCAGTTCTGTGGCCTCTCACTCTGGATCCTAAGCTTACTTTTGTTCAGTGACCTGCCTGGACAGACCCCTTCCTCTGGCTCACTAACCTCAGCTCCTCACTCAACTCAGCTTTGCAATCAATCCTTCTTTGAGTTGCAAATCCTTCTTGACCTACAGAAATATCACCTTTTCTACCAGTTACTGGCCCTGAAAACTCTTTACATGCAAGGGCCCTCTTCCAGTCCACAAGGGAAGGAAGGTTCAGAATTGGAGAACAGGTAAGAATGAATGAGGCAGAGAAAAAGGCACAACAAAAACAGCCATTTTTTTTTTTTAAATCAAGTAAGATGTATCCATTTATCAAATATAATCATTTTCTTAGGCAATAAAATAACTTAAAAATAACCTCTCGTCTTTCTATCTCTTTTCTCCTTTCTTCCTCCCGCTGTCTCTCCAATTCCCTCTGCTTCTCCAAGCGTTTTTCTAATTCAAGTTGTTTCTTCCATTCTTGCTCCTGTAATTCTCTCTGTTTTCGCTCCCACTCTTCCTTTTCTTTCTGGGCTTTTCGCTCTGCCTCCCTCTGCTGCTGCTCCATCAGGGCTTGGCGCCGCTTCTCCAGTTCCACGTTCCCTCGCTCGTAGTTGGCCTTCCGCTTGTCCTCGAAAGTAACTAAATAAGGTAGACAGTAAACACTCTCACATGAAGAGCCCAACAATGTGGACTCCAATTTCAACACACTCTTGCCTCGTGATCATCTGAGTGCTGTTACTCTGTGGATACTTCTCTTAAGGATAATTTTACCTCAAATATAAATAATAAAATATTTACTTTTGTCTAAGAGTATTCATTTTTGGAAAACAAATTTCTAAGTATGAATTCATCTGAGAGAGAAAAAATAATTTTACTATTCTTGCCAATAAAACCATTTTCCAACTTTTTTCTTAGCATTTTCTTCAAGGACAAAGCTAGATGGCTATATATTTATTTGATATATTTCACTATATTTTTAATACTTTAGAACATCTACATATATACTTCTTCAACCAATATTTAAACTGTTCTTTACAGCTTAAGATTTTATCACATCACCTGCTACAGTGATTTTTCCTAAAGTGAGAGAAACATTTTAACTAGGATATCAAATACACAAACTCTTGCCAAATGTGCATACTTTCTTCCTAAATACACTTCTTCTCATTTTTGACTATCTTAATTTTTTGCTTCAAAATCCAACCCATTCATCAAATAGTTTTCTCTTATGGTATATAAAATATTAAGAATGTAAAAATTCTAGGGGCGCCTGGGTGGCTTAGTCAGTTGGGTGTCCGACTTCGGCTCAGATCATGACCTCGCGGTTCCTTAGTTGGAGTCCCGTTTTGGGCTCTGTGCTGACAGCTCAGAGCCTGGAGCCTGCTTCTGATTCTGTGTCTCCCCCTCTCTCTGCCCCTCCCCTGTGCTTGCTCTCTCTCAAAATAAATAAACATTTAAAGACAGAGAAAGAATGCAAAAATTCTAGATACTCATTTACATCTCAAGGTAAAATTTAAGAGAACCCACTATAAATATACAACTTAGACACTCGATGTTACCTGGTAATTTTTTCTGAGGTTCCTCTTCTTGAATTTTCTGATATGAAGGCAGAGTTCCATTAATGGAATCAATTTGCTTTCCTCCTCTAAGAAAAGCAAACAAACATATTTAGCAGTCTGGGAACTCTAGACCAGACTATACATACAGTTATACTACCAAATGACTAGAGCCATTTAACATTCAGAATACAGCATCAGAGACATTAAGAGTGCAATATGGTCTGTAGTAACCATGTACAGCAGGATACGGACTGAGAAAGAGAGAGAGATCTGGATTCCCACCACAGTTCAGCTGACTGCAGTCGGTGAGCAAGTTTTGTTTTTAATCTCTTTAAGTCATCAGTTTCCTTATCTATAGTATGGTGGAAACACACCTACTTGTACTCCTTCCCGGCATAACTCATTAAATATCAAAATCAAATGGCAGTGTAAATGTTTAACTTCCTCCTAAACTAGAGCAGAGGCCTCAGGAAATCGCTATGTAGTAATCATGTCTGTCCCCAGACATGCCTCTTCCCTCCAGAGGCGCCCACCTGAAAGATGGAGGGACAAGTTCAGGAGGCAACGTCAGTGGCAAGGGCTGTCCAGCTTTGGCCATGTCAGTGAGATGCATCGCAAGGATGAACTCTTCGGCTTTCAGCTGTCCGTCGCCATCAATGTCAGCCAGGGTCCTAAAGCAAATGTGAATGTTCCCAGCTTAGAAACAAAGGCTATTTAAAGTATTTTCAAAAGAGTTCAATATTCTATTTTTAAAACAAGAAAAATGAAACAGCTGGATTAACATACTTTAGGGAAATGTAAATATATATGGAAAAGTGAGCTTATTTTTACCCTTAATTGTCCTATTGTACAAGAGAGGGGAGAAACTTTGAAACAGAAAAGGAAACGTTCCTTCTGAAAATGTGGCTTATCTTGTTTCATGGATAATTCACCTATCAAATCAGTTATCTCTAAATTAAAAATGAGATATTCTCAAACTCTCCGCAGACACCATTATGAAAAAGCAAACTAATTTTACCTGCAAAATAATTAATACCAAATTTTCAAGAATAACATTTTGTACAATTTTACTGGCTTTCAAAGTTGCATTGATCTTCAAATGGCTGCTCTTATGGAACATCTCTGAGTCACAAACTTTTTCAGAAACAGGATCTTTCTTACCATAGTGGATGTATAGTTGAAAATCTTGACAAACTCACCAAATAGTAGCTAGCTGAGTTTGAGAAAGATTTGACTGAAGAAGGGCATTTCTAGCTTGAAAACCTGATTGAACAAGGAAACCATAAAAACAAAAAAAGAAAAGAAAGAAAGGAAATTCTTCAGTCTCTTTAAAGTTATGAAAACCTAAATAGCTGTATCTACAAAATAACACTGCTGCCACCCTGGGAACTTTTAACATTGGAAAGCTTTTACCACATGCAGGTACTGAGCATTCAGCACCAAAGCACAACCCTTGCCCCAAGGAATTTAAATCTAGAATTAATAAGTCAAGTGCTCCCCCAGTCCTTTTAGAAAATAACAGTCCATGCCACTGACCAACATGAAGGACCGAGGGCTGGCACAGAAAGTACTGGAGGCCAAGCTCTCGGCCTTCCTCGTGCTCCCCATGCAGCCCCAAGCACAGCTCTTTTAGTGTCTTCAGATTTTCTCTTCTCTCTCTGATCTTTCCTCTTCCAAATAACCTGTAAATGCTGGCATTCCCCAAGGCTCTGTCCTGGGCACTCTGTTCTCTGTGTGTTCACATCTGTGAACTTTCTGTGACTTTTAATAGCACCTAAAAGCTGATGATTCGCAAATGTACACCCCAGCCCAAACCTCTCCTCTAGGTTTAGACTTCTATAACCAACTGAAAAACCTACCTAAGTATTTCACAGGTATCTCAAACCAAATACATACAAAGTAACTCTCTCAATCCCCATTTACACCCCTCTTCCTAACCATCACCCCAACCATTCTCCCTCAGTCTGCCCTTCTCTCTGGGTGGCATCACTGCCCATCCAGTGGCTCAAGCCAGAAACCAGAAAGTCACCCATGATCCCTCCCTCTCATGTACACCTATATCCAACGTCAAGTTCTACAATTTAACATCACTGCATGTCTGGGTCCTTCTCACCTTGTAAGTCCCAACTTAATGTCACCTTCTCAGAAAGGCCTTCTCTGTCCACCCTATCATCCAATATACTTCTGCTGGTTTCCTTCAGAGCTCATGTGACAAACTGTAATGTAACATTTATCTTCCGGGTTACCTGTTTATTGTCTGTTTCCACTATCATGCTAAGTTCTACAGAGACCAAAACCTTCATTGCTTTATTCACTAACATATTATACCCAGTGCCAGGTACATAAATGCTTAATATTTGCTAAAGTAATGAATAAAGTTGTAATCCAAACTACTCTAAAGTGCAGTAAGGACTTATGGGATAGGGTCTGAGAGTAATAGCAGTTAGCATTCACTGAATGCTTACTACATGTAGTAAGCTGTTCCAACTTCTTTTCCCTGCCTCAATGTTCAAAAATACATAATAGGCTTCCTGATCTGCATTTTCATGTCAGGATAATAGTCAGACAGGAATCTCAGGCATCTATTCAGAACACAAAGTCCTCATCTGATTCATAGGAGTATTCACTCCTGGTGGGCAACTCTGTGGCTTTCTGACCATGGATAAAATCACATGGCATCTCTAGGGAAGGTCAGCTAGTCACTAAAGCAGGTGTCGCACCTCCCATTCCCAGGTGACTGACTGAGCCCTGAGTACTGGAAGAGTCAGGCCCTATTCAGGGTTCAGCCTGAGTTGAGGCCCACCCAAATAACTCTGCACAGAAGACAGTACATCCTCCAACTCCTCCACAACAGGTCCCACCACAGAGCCAGCACGAACGCTGCTAACACAATGTTTCACTGAGCTTTGAACATGAGGTCCTGGTAATCAAAGCGACATATACTATACGGAACAAACACAAATACACCATAAATTATAACATGCAATTGGATGTTTATATTATATAACTTTAAAATGTTTTTCACTTTCTTAAAAAAACCTGGTCATTTAATAAAAATCACATAAGGAAAACCACTGGAAATAGCTCATGGCCTCATCCAACTAATTACTCCTTAGTAGATTTCACATAGGAAGTAAGATTTGAGGAGGTTTTTGCATTAAAAGGAGAATTCTTCTAATAAAGAGAAATGGAAGGCTACTGCAAACCTAGAAAAAAGGTCTAATAACTAATGTTTCAGCTCTTGGACAAAGAAAACTGAAAGTAGATCCCTTAGCATTAGGCAACAGAGCAAACAGGAGGAAAAAGAGAAGGAATGTAATTGGTTAAAAGCATACTGGTGGAAGGCTTAAATGTGTGCAAAGTATGAATAATACAAAGTGTTACAGAGAGCTAGCAGAGTACTTCACTAAGAAAAGCTCACTTGAAGATGCCCTGCCTTCAAGTTGGTCTACCAATCCTTTGGATATCCTATTTCCTGTGGCTATAATGTTAGTCCCTCATTCTCTATGTGGTGATCTACTCATCCTCGAAGATCCAGCTCAGATGTCATCTCTTCTGTGAAACTCTCCCTCTCGTATCTTCAGTGTTAGTCACTTTCTCATCTATATTAATCACAGCACTTTCAAACCACTAATCAAATACTATGATTATGTGACGACCTATATACTATGGACTCTTCAAAGACATGGACTGTGTCTTCCTCCTGTGTATTCCAGTGCATCACAGAGTGCCCAGAAATTATGTGATTCAGAAACTATGAGTCAATGGATTCATTTAAATAAATCATGAGAGTTTAGGGGGGAGAGAAGAGGAAGAAAATTAGATCACCACAGGCTACACTCATTGAACAAAGCACATCATGTAAGTCTAAGTCAGCCCCATCCTCATATACTTGGGCTTCTGCTGTTTCAGGACACCAGAAACAACTATTCTTTTTTTTTTTTTTTTTTTTTCTAAATCCTTCCCTTAACTATGAATATACACTTTACTCTCATAGGTCTCAGAACAGTAACATTCTCTGAAAACCTAATACACAACCTTCATACAGTGTGGCATATATAAGTAAATAACAGTAAGGACTCATTCTTTACAGCAGCTCCCCACGGACCTTCAAATTCCATCTTTATGTTTTTAGTACATACAGAAAATGTACTAATTGTAAGTTTTCAGCACCTCAGGAGGTTTGTGCATGGCCCCTTCCCAACAGAGAAACTATAATATTCTGATTTCGATCACCATCAGTTACGTTTCCAGTTCTTCAGCTTCATATAAATGGATTAAATAAGTATGGATCCTTTGGGCCAGGCTTCCTTCATTCAATACATTATTTTGCTGTGTTCTGTTACAGAAATATACCACGATTTATTTATCCATTCTCCTATTGATAGATACTTAGGCTTTTTCTTTTCTGGATGTTTTGAATGAAGCTGCCATGAACATTTTTGTATGCCTTTTTACTCCACTTTTATTAATTTGAAAAAAGAAACCATTTATTTATTTATTTATTTATTTATTTAGACAGAGAGAGAGAGACAGAGAGAGGGAGAGAGGGAGGGGTGAGAGGAAGGGCAGGGGCGGGGCACAACAGAGGATCTGAAGCGGGCTCTGTGCTAACAGGAGAGCACTCAATGAAGGGCTCAAACTCACGAACCATGAGATCATGACCTGAGCCGAAGTCGGACACCTAACTGACTGAGCCACCCACATGTCCCTAGTAATGTATCTTTAAAGAAAATATTGTACATTTTTGCTTGTCCCATCAATTTCAAAGCCTTCTTGCTCCCTTGCCCTACTGCACAGAGACCTCATACTCCTATTCCATAGACTACTTTTCAAATTGTCTAAATATGCCATGTACTTTTAGCTCTTGGGATTTCTTCTCTGTCACCCTCAAATGTTCCCACCTTCAATCTGTATTTGTCCAAACCCTAACTCTTCATGATGGAGCTTAAATGCTCCCTTCCTATGTCTTATCTGATCTCTTTAAGTATTAGTATCTCCCATTCTATGTTCCCTAGCACTTTAGAGCTCTATTATTTTAAAATACTTATTTTATTATTCCGCCTAAACTGTAGATTAGTTGCTGAGTGAAGAGAGAGGGGGAAAGTTAGGAGGTAGGAACTCTACTTGCCTTTCACCCTGTTTATATCCCCTTCACTACTCTTAATTGGAAAAGTTCAGATAATGTTCTAGCATGGACTCAAATGTTCTATAGGGACCTAAGGGCAATTCTTATGGAAGCATCTGGGTTGGAACACGAAAGGGTAGACAATGCTCCCGGGAGGTTTCAGTAAGGGCAAGCAGAGAAAGACCCAAGTAGGGAAGGGACCCACAGGGAAAATAAGATGAAGCTAAGTTCCACACACTCTTCCCTGTCACATGAGGGTCTCCTTTCACTGCACTGGAGGATGAGGCTTCATCTTCTCAAGAGAGAGGTCTTTCTTCCAAAAAGGTGGGTGTACACCTGTGTGCTCAACTTGACTGTAAGAACTTTGAAGAAACTGATCAAGTTGTATCCATCTTTGAGCTCTCACACAACTTAAGATATCTGTATTTATCAAATGCCTGCTAAATTTTTTGGATGCTAAAATTTTAGGTGAGTTACAAAGTACAAATTCAAATAAGAGTTCTTCAGTAGGAATTCATATAAAAAAACCTTAACTCTCACATCCTGAAACATTGTATGCCACCTACCTGAGAGGTATCCACTCATGCTTTTGTCAAGACTATTAAATTTTTGCCGATATTTTAACCTTGAAGGCTGAGGAACCGCCCACTCTAAGGTCCCAGTCTTGGGCGAGTTTCCAGAGAGTGAAGCAGTTGAAGAAGTTGAGCTACAACAAAATTTATTAAAAAATTTTATGTTACTAAAAAAAAAATACACACAAACTTTATAAGACAGAGACATTAAGAATCACACCTTCTATGGTACAATAGTAATTGCTTCTGATATTTTAAAAATTTAAGAAATTTAACCTCATTCTTAGGAAAGCAAATACCATATGAATTACAGAACTACCAAGAACCTATTATGTGCCAGGCCCTGTATGGTGCTAAGGCCTTAACAAATACAATTTCTTTTTTTTTCAACGTTTTTTTTTTTTTTTTATTATTTATTTTTGGGACAGAGAGAGAGCATGAACGGGGGAGGGGCAGAGAGAGAGGGAGACACAGAATCGGAAACAGGCTCCAGGCTCCGAGCCATCAGCCCAGAGCCTGACGTGGGGCTCGAACTCACGGACCGCGAGATCGTGACCTGGCTGAAGTCGGACGCTCAACCGACTGCGCCACCCAGGCGCCCAACAAATACAATTTCTAATCCTCCTAACAAACTCAGAAGGTTTTACTGTCCCCACCTGTTTGACGGGCAAACTATGGCTCAGTGAAGGTCACACATATCCATTGGGAGTCTAAGCTAGGATACCAATCCTCCTCTTCTGAGTTAAAGCTAACACTCTTGGTACACCGCCTTAAGGAGTACTATTATGATTTATATAAGGGGTGATGAATGAACACTGAAGCTTTTGTGCTTTCTAAAATTTAAAAGCTATTCAATCAGTAGAATTTGCTCAAGAAAAAAATTAATAATACACCATGGCTATGAGACTTTTTAAGAAACATATATATATATATATATATATATATTATTTTTTAAAGGAAAAATATGTAATTTGGGGGCAAAAACTTGACAATTGAAAATACAGCAGGGGCGCCTGGGTGGCTCAGTCGGTTAAGTGTCTGACTTCAGCTCGGGTCATGATCTCACGGTCCGTGAGTTCGAGCCCCGTGTCAGGCTCTGTGCTGACAGCTCAAAGCCTGGAGCCTACTTCGGATTCTGTGTCTCCCTCTCTCTCTGCCCCTCCCCTGCTCATGCTCTGTCTTTCTGTCTTAAAAATAAATAAAAACATTTAAAAAAATTTAAAAAAAAAAAAGAAAATACAGAACATTTTTAGTTTACATGGAACATTTTTTTTGAACATTTAACAATTTTATTTATTTTTATTTGTTTTTACATTTATTTATTTCTGAGAGACAGAGAGAGACAAAGCACAAGTGGGGGAGGGGCAGAGATAGAAGGAGACACAGAATCTGAAGCAGGCTCCAGGCTCTGAACTGTCAGCACAGAGCCCGACGCAGGGCTCGAACTCACAAACTGTGAGATCATGACCTGAGGTGAAGTCGCACGCTTAACCGACTGAGCCACCCAGGCGCCCCAAACATTTAACAATTTTAAAAATAAAACCTTATTTTATGTGAGTTAGAAGTAGTAAATTTACCTTAAGCATTTTACATTTGGCCATTCTAATGTAAAACCTGGATAAGCTCAGAGCTACTCTTTATTGGAAGCATAAAAAGCTGGAGGTTTTAAGCCTTCATACCTACTAGATCCTAAATCAATCAGAGACTGGGCTTTCTGTAAACTAGCACCGCTGAGTCCTCCCATCATGAGACTGTAAGACGACGTATGAGGCAATGCTAAAAAGAAAAAAGAAGAAGAAATGAAAAAGGTTCACACAAAACGATATCACAAACTATGAAGGAAATTTGTATTTATTGGGACAAAAACGTAACGGTTTCTTTCTTTAACAGTTTCTGACTCATTAGATAGTAAGTACTTACTTGAAGAAGAATAAGGAATGGATAACGGCTGAATGAGGCCAGCGGTTCCATTTGGTAGTGACGATGTGCTAACAGAAGGCACTAGGGGAGTAGGCATCATTAAGGGAGGAAGGGTGGTCCCTGAAGTCGCAGAGGGTAAGGGGGTTGCCATAGGTGCAACTGGAGGCAATGAGTGAGGAATGGACAGATTGGGCATGCTTCCCATTCCTAAAGACAAAACAGAACACATTTTCCAGTGCTCATAATCAACTATAAAAGCACATGCCAGAAAACAAGTTTACAGTACAGTGAGCAGACCCATGTTTATAGAGACAAACTAGGCTTCTTGTTAGGGGCGCCTGGGTGGTTCAGTCGGTTAAACATCCGACTTCAGCTCAGGTCATGATCTCACAGTCTGTGAGTTCAAGCCCCGCGTCAGGCTCTGTGCTGACAGCTCAGAGCCTGGAGCTGGCTTCAGATTCTGTGTCTCCCTCTCTCTCTGCCCCTCCCCTGCTCATGCTCTGTCTCTCTCTGTCTCAAAAATAAAATAAAAACTTTAAAAAAAAAAAAAAAAGTTCACTAAAGCAGCTTGGTGACCTAGCAGTGAGGGAGATACTGCTTTCGATATCAATATTCTGACCTGTGTGAACTAAGGGAATGACTACTAAGGAGTTAAAAATTCTCTTCTAGCATCATCATGAAAGCTAAGCAGCCTTTTCCAATTAAATGTTAGAAAGACTGTATTACCTGATTAGATGTGGGGTTTTGTATAAGGATAATAAATACAGTGCTGTTGAGTCACTCAACTAACACGTACACATACACACATTCCCCCGATGTCCCCAATCCCCAAAAAAGGATGTTCTAGTTACTAGATACTATAGGAGAGCCATTTATGCATATGCATTATTTGCAAGAAGAAAATATGCCATATATTTCACTTTTCTTATAAGTAACACATCCATGCATTTAAGGACAATTCTTTTTAATTTTTTTTGATGTTTATTTTTGAGAGAGAGAAACAGAGCATGAGCAGTGGACAGGCAGAGAGAGGGAGACACAGAATCCAAAGCAGGCTCCAGGCTCTGAGCTGTGAGCCCAGAGCCCGGCGCGGGGCTCCAACCCACGAACTGTAAGATCATGACTTGAGCCAAAGTCAGATGCTCAACCGACTGAGACACCCAGGAGCCCCAAGGACAATTCTTTAAAAGGAACAAAATGATGACTTTTATTTATTTACTAACTAGGTGCACGATAAAAGTACAGTCACACAATGATTTGGTATTTATGTCCAGAGCTCACTACAGCAGTGAAAGAATTTAGTGGTTTAAGATCTGACATCTGGAATGAAAGAACAGGTTTCAGATACACAAAAATGCCTAATCCAATGTTCTAGTCCAGTGAGTGCTTCTCATATATAATCAATAAGAAACTATCTAATCAGGGGCGCCTGGGTGGCTCAGTCGGTTGAGCGTCCGACTTCAGCTCAGGTCATGATCTCACGGTCTGTGAGTTCGAGCCCTGTATCGGGCTCTGTGCTGACAGCTCAGAGCCTGGAGCCTGCTTCGGATTCTGGGTCTCCCTCTCTCTCTGCCCCTCCCCTGCTCATGCTCTGTCTCTGTCTCAAAAAAAAATAAAAAAAAAAAAAAAAACATTAAAAAGAAAAACTATCTAATCAAAATTAACAGAAAACTGATTCCCTCTGATGAAAGTGTAAATCAAAGTCCATAACTTTTAGCCCTAAATTTAGCTGGGTAATTAATCTTTAAATCAGAAAAATTTCTACTTAGGAATAGTTTTAAATTACCCCCTAAATTAAACCATTTCAAGTGAGTTTAAAATTGTTCACATTTTTTCTGTTACTCATACAGAGTACAGAGGAAACTAAGAACAGTATTTAAGATCAGCTCTAACCAGGGGTGAGGTCATATAATTTATGATCCATCTGGGAACTGTGAAAGGGGACACTAGCCAGACTTGAGGCCAGAGCAACAGGCATAAATCAGAACTGTCCCTGGAAAACTGGGACACGAGGACACCCCTGCTATGACAGCGACTTTAATATTTCTTATCTCAGACATGAAATTTAACTTGGAGTCTAAGGATTATTGTTTTTGCTAACAAACCCTTTTCTGTTATTGTGTCCAGGACAAGTTTGACTATCAAATGCAGCTAATTCAATTAATAAATGCATACCAAAACGAGCAGAAATTAATGGAGAGAACATAGGAGGTTGTTTCATAATAGGAGGGAGGACCACGGGCAGCTGCTGGCCTTGTAGCTTCAGTTTGATGAGCTTCATCGCTATGGAGAATTCTTGCTGATCCATCTTCCCATCCTTGTTCAGGTCTGATAAAGCCCTAAAAGGACCATGATGTGGGCAGAATGCTATGTAGGGTCACCATTATTTTTGAGGATCATAAAATATGAACAATGACATAGCATTCACATATAGATCATCACTTAATGATAATCATACATATAAAAATAAACAAAACCACCAAAACTAAATAACTTATACATTAAGAAATACTGAACAAGGATACCATCTTATAAAATACTGCCAGTCGACACAGAATCCACATAGAGAGAAACTATGAGACCTTTGGGAGGAGTTCCACCAGTGTGGACAGAAAGAAATTATCCAATAGTATAATCATTCTAAATTTAATTTATTAATTTGTTCAAATATTTATTGAAAGCTTGTGATGTGTCAGTACTCTGCCAGGCATGGGAATATTTCAAGTGGAAAGAAAGATGGGGTAGCAGTTGATATTTATTGTAAACATATTAAAAAACAAAACACTAGATAATATAAAGAACAATTTTGTTTAAGGTCAGAGCAGGAAAAGGGCGGACTAATTTGGTGTTTACAGATGATGAAAGAAATGAAACTACAAAGTAACAGAAAGAAGATTTTGAGAGTCTGCCAAATTATAAAGAAATGTTTTTCAATGGCAATGTATACATCTTTCCTCAAAAATTCTAAGGACATTAAAAATTTGTCCAATAGAACAAAATCCCAATTATTCTCATTTAGTCAATAAAATTAACTTTTCTAACAGCTGAATACTTAACAACAGACTACAAGTAAAAACAACTTTTTATTAACACTGTATCAAAAACAAAACCAAACCAAATCAGACTACCGGAAATTTAGGTTCATCTACAAAAAAGAACACTTTAGGGGCGCCTGGGTGGCTCAGTCGGTTGGGCGTCCGACTTCGGCTCAGGTCACGATCTCACGGTCCGTTAGTTCGAGCCCCGCGTCGGGCTCTGGGCTGATGGCTCAGAGCCTGGAGCCTGCTTCCGATTCTGTGTCTCCCTCTCTCTCTGCCCCTCCCCCGTTCATGCTGTGTCTCTCTCTGTCTCAAAAATAAATAAAACGTTAAAAAAAAAAAAAAAAAAAAGAACACTTTACCATATTTCAGCTAAAACAGGAGCCGGCAGGCCTGACTGTAAGAAAAAGGTACGTGCTTGATCACCTGAAGGTAGTAAAAACAAACATTAAGCAGCACATTAGTAAATGGAATTCTTCCAATGTCTCTGAATTATGGTAGCGGGCAATAACAATAACGCTACTGATTTATCATCATTTTAATTTCAGTCATTAAACAACTACACAGAAATACACATATACAATTATTTACATTACATGAATAAGACTTAGATGTTTTAAAACAAAAAAGTCACAAAAAAAGTTACAGGTGGGGCACCTGGGTGGCTCAGTTGGTTGAGCGTCCAGCTCTTGGTTCTGGCTCAGGTTATGATTCCAGGGTTGTGGCACTGAACTCTGAGCTGGGCTCCGCTCTAACTGTGGAGCCTGCTTAGCACTTTGTTCCTCCCTCCCTCCCTCCCTCCCTCCCTCCCTCTGTCTCTCTCTCTCTCCTTCCCTCCCCTTGCCCCTCTCCCCCACTTGTGCTCTCTCTCTAAAATAAATACTTAAAAAAAATGAAGTTATATGCATTAATCAATAATTAAAGGTTATATTATTCATCTTAGTTTCTCCATATTAACTGAGGTATTTGATAATATCTCCATTTAATAGAATTCCTAATTGAAAAACACTATTCTCTAGAAAAATTCTAAATAAAAAATACCAGGTGTTGGGAAAGACAGTCCCCCATGGGTCTCTCACAATCCTATATGTCCTGCTGTGTGGGCCAAGAAGGCAAGACCCTTAACCACTTTCTACCTGGGTCATTTCTCAGAGTTGGGTTTGCAGTGAGCAATCTTGAGGCATGAGGTAATGTTTCCCCTGGGCCAAAAAACAAGCCTGCTTACCAAAAATGGTGGGTTCCCCTGGCTCAGGGTTCCTGTCCTATAACACAATCACTGCATGTTTAACATCCTTTTGAGCTCTCTACATCACCCCTTAGGACTCAGGGGACAAGAGAAGCTAAGAGGAACATGCTGATGCTCAAGCTGCAAGCTGTGCCACTCGTTAATAAAGTCCTTTGTCTCTGGATCAGGAACCTTGGGTCTTGTGCCAGCATCCATGAGACAGTAACAGACTACATTGTTAACTTACCAGTAGGGTAATCAAATTCTAGCCCTGATACCAGGGAAGGTAGCTATTATTATAGAAGTACAAATAATATTAAACTCTAATGGCTAAGAGGATGGATTCCAAAAGCAGACTAAAAAGTTTCAAAGCCCAGATCAACACTAACCATCTGTAAATACAGACAATATAGCTATCTTACAAGGCTACTGCAAGATTAAATGAGATAATGCACTTAAGTACAGCATCTGAAATACAGTACAGATTTGGTAAATATTATTCATTATATTACTATAAATAAAGTGCTCACGTGCTTTGGCACAGAAAAAAAGTTTAATTTATAAAAAAAAAAAAAAAATGTGAAAGATACACCTAAATTGATCCTCCTTAGGCTCCGGAGGTCATTTTGCAAAACAAGGGCTAGTGCCAACAATCAACACTTGGTATCACCCTCAAAAACAGAGGGCTAGCATTATAAAAACAGATCACAGAAAAAAAAAAATCTAGATTATTTTCAAGGAAATGGACCTGACACGTATTTCTTCTAGACTTAGTAATACTGATTGTTATACAGGTAATTGGCACAACATATTAGGAGCACATTAATAAATTTGCTTGGATAAAAGTCTCAATTACCTCAAGAACTAACCCGAAAACATTCTAGAAATAATGTTAAAGTGTGAAACTGGACAAGTAAACTGAACTTCTTGAAATTCTTGATTATCATTTAGGATTAGGAAAAGATCTTCCATATGCCAATTCCAAAACAACAAATTAAACCAGTTCCAGATAAAATAAAACCGCTGTTTTTTTTTAATTCATGAATTGTGATAGGAATTTTATTTTATAATAATTCAAATTTGATGGTAATCGAATTAAAATTCTAAATTCTAAGGTATTACATGAAAAGGAACATAATTCATAATTGAAATATAAACACAAACCTGTTATGTAACCTCCTGAGGGTTTGAGGTTATCAAACTGCTTGTCATGCTTAGTCCGTTCTTCAGAGGTAATAGCCCACATGTTTGGCCCTCCTAAAACATAAGTGAAAGACAAAGAAATTGTAGTATATATATGAGAATGCTCAAAATAATTCTAAAATGTAAATATAAAAACAAGTGTCCATTTACTGACAGTACTCTACCCCCACGTGACACAAAAAGTAAAACTCTTTCATGACCATATATACATAGCACAGCCCTGAGGCTTTTCACTCATTCATCTAATTAACAATTACTATATACCACTCACTGGCAATGGGCAACAAGCTAAATTCCGGAAATAAAAAGATGAATAAAATATCATTCCCATCCTTTCGACACATTGAACATAGCTGATAACCACATATACTTCACTTCTGACTACCTTTTCAGTTTACTCAATTCCCAACGATAAGAATCCAAATGTTTAAATGTATCGACTCATACACACTGGCTGTCTATTATATGAAAATCTGCCTTACAAAGCTGTTGCCGGGAATGCGTTTCATTGAAAAGTAGGTGCCCACTCTAATTTTAAACACTAGATGGATCTGATTTAACAAATATTTCTTAGCCCTAAATGAATGGATTAAAAAAAAAATCTATAAACATCCTCTCTTAAAGACAAGTTTTAAGATTAAAGTTAAAAATAAAGAAACAGATGTACTGAAGAACTAAGTTCCTAAAATAGTTAAACCTACACACTTTCTAAATAAATACCAAACACATAGTAAAAACCTACTTAGTTTACTGGTTTATTATAAAGTAAACAAATTACCCTGTCATGCCTCCTGTGACAATTTGGAAAAATGATGATGACAATAAAAAAATAATGACAACAAAAGACGACAGAGGGAAGCAGCTGGCTTTTACTGAGCCCCGACTCTGTGTCAGGGCCTTTTTAATGCAGTAAACTCACGGACTCTCACCACTACCCTATACAGGAGATACTATTATTATCATCCCCATGACACAGGTGAGGAAAGCAAAAGCCCTGACGGCAAAGCTAGTCGCTCAAGGTCGCACAACTAACAAGTGGCAGAGCTGAGATTAGAACTCAGAGAGCCCAAACTCTGCTACACAGTCTCCCAATATTTATGGAGAAGAGGCTCACATTCCCTGTACCTTAGCTGCTGCCTCCAGAAATTAGGAAGATTATGTAAACTTATAGGGTGGTCGTAAAAACCATATGTAATGTGTAATGTGTCTATTCTAAAAATAACACTAAATATAATTTTTCATCTATTAGATTGGTAAAATAACAACAGCTAACATTTAATAAAACTTGACACATGTTAGGTATTTTTCTAAGAGCTTTATGTGTATTGTTTCTAAAAGTCTCACAAGAATTCTATGAGGTAACTATTACTACTATCACTGTTTTCCAGAGGAGGAAACAGAAGCATGGGAAAATTAAATAATTTGCCCAAAGTATCAAAGTTGTTAAGTGTTAAAAGATAGGATTAGAATCCACAGACTTAATTAAGAATCTTAAACTATCTGCCATGATAGTTCAAAAGAAATAGACCCACAAATATATCGTCACTTAATTTCAACAAAGACATCAAAATAATTTGGTGGGGAAAAGATAGCCCTTCCACTGAAACATGTGGATGTTCTGAAAGATGTTCTGAAAGAACCAGACATCCACAGGAACAACAAGAAAAAACCCAAACCACCTCAATCCTGCACCATATACAATAATTAACTCTAAATGGATCATAGAATTAAACACAGGAGCCAAACTATGAAACTTCTTGAAGAAAGCAAAGAAGAAAATCTTTGTGACTTTGGATTAGGGAATGACTTTTTAGGGCAAAAACTACCCAAATGATTTAAACTTTTTGTTAAGCTGGACTTCTCCTTTCTTAAAGACACTGTTAAAATAAAAAGAGAAGCTACAGACTGGAAGAAAATATTTGCAAAACATAATAAAGAACATGTATCCAGCATATATAAAGCACTATTCAACTCATTAAGACAATCCCTGCTCCCTGCCTCAAATAATGGGCAAAAGATTTGAACAGACATATGAACAGACATATTGAAGATACACAGATGGCAAAAAGCATGTGACACGATGTTCAACGTCATTGATCATCAGGGAAATGCATAAGAAAACTACAGTAATACTGCCCTGGGTGTGGAGTCTGCTTGAGATTCTTTCACTCTTTCTCTCTAAAATTTAAAAAGAAAAAAAGGAAGAAAAACTACAGTAAGATACCACTCCATGCCTATAGAATGCCTAAAATTTTTAAAAAAACTGTTGACAAGGATGCTGAGCAACTCAAACTTTCACATAACTGATGGGGAAGGAAACGATTTAGAAAAAAAAGAGTCTGATAACGTCTTATGAAGTTAAAATATGCATTTCCCATTGCAACCCAGCATTAAACTCCTAGGTATTTACCCAAGAGAAATGAAGACTTTTTCCAAATAAAAATCTGTCCTCTGATGATTACAGCAGCTTTAGACATTTGGTTTAGAGACCAAAATCTGGAAATAACCCAGAGGTGTTCTGCAGATGAATGCACAAACAACTTGTGGTACACATTTATACAATGGAATTCTACTCCGCAATGAAAGAATTTCATTTATATGACATTCTGGAAAAAGCAAAACTGCAGGGACAGAAATCTGACCAGTGGTTGCCAGTGGCAAAGGAGGGTGGTGAGGGAAACTTTTGGGTGACGGAAATGTTCCATATCCCGATTTACATGACTGTATACATTTGTTAAAACTCATCAAACTATATACTTAAGAAGGGTGAATTATACCTCAATACGCCCAACTTAAAAATTAAACAAAATAAAAATATAGCATCTAATATATGCTTGCTACATGGAGGCTACTCAATAAATTAGTTTCCTTACTCAACCCAATCCCAGGGAACAGTATAATTAAGGAGAAGTCAGAGCATTAAAATCTTTCTCAGGCTCTTTCCTTTCTGGTAAAGGTACCCTTGCCAGAAAATACCGAGAGCGAGGCTTTTTAGTCAGAAAACTGAAGGCTATTTAAAGTCTGGAGAGTCTGGTTAGGAAGGCCTGAGCTGCTCTAACACACAGCAGGGCACATCCCCTGGGCAAGGGAGACTGCTTCCTAAGACTGCAGAGGGTCCCGTGGCATCAGGATAGTGCTTTCTTATGTCCCACCACCTCCTCACCTTTCCTTGGCTACCTATCTTGACAGTGGCCAAAGCAACCTATCTGATTTCTTGCTTAGTTCTTCATTACTCCAACCAGCCACCCTTACACCTTTGTATACATTCAGTCAAAAAACACTTAGGGGGCACCATTGTGACCAAGGACCAGGGGTACAAGGATGAATGAAATGAACTCCTTAAAGGAGCTCAGAGACTCCCTTAGCCAAAAGAATCACATACAACAATCATGATTAAATATTATGATTAATGTCACTTACAGATTAAAAATGTTCTAAAGCATTATAACAAGGAATAATTTTCAGGTAGTACTTAATCTTTAAATGTGAGCACTTCAAAAAAATGACATTAAAACAAAAGATATTAATGCACTAAGAGTTTTACAGAAAGGAAAAGTTAAATAGCAATAAGAAAAGTAGGAAAAATATATACTTCAAAAACAATTTTAAAACAGTTGATCCAATTCTGGCTTTCTTAGAATATATACTAACAGAATCTTTTAAAGAGCCAACAGTTTATTATTTTGAACTTCCAGTAAAACATCTCCCAATATTAGTCTTTAGTTGTTTGTAAGCCTTATAGAAAGTCAGAAAAACCCAAGTTTTGGGGTTAACGTTTAATATTTCCTTAAAAAGCTAACAACATTTTACACTGTCTGACCACTTTAGAAATGTATTAAAATTCTATCCACTTCCCCCTCTCATCACTAAATTGAGAATGTGGTATTTTCATAAAGATTTCTGTTGCTTATTCTCATCTTCTCACCTACTGGCTCTGTCAAAAATGTTCTTATGGTCTATGCAGAAGGAAAAATACACATTTATAGAACAACCACTATATGCTAAATCCCCTGCAGTAAATAGTGTCATCTCTGTTTTACATATATAGATACACCACACATGTATATGCATATGTACACACACACACACACACACACACACACTCCACAAGGTTAAGTCACACAGCTGAGTAGTCAGCAGTATTCTAACACTTAGTTCTGAATGTACACAACTCAAACATGTTATACCCTGCTCGTATGCTATGAAATTAAATGAAGACTATTTCTGGGTCCAGTTCAAAATAATCGTCAAATGATAGATGTTGACCCAGTACAAACTTCAAGCTCTAAAATACAACTAGAATACTGGTCTAGATAGAACTAAAGCCTCAACTGGGACTTGAATAATAAATCCTTGGGCTGTCAGAAATGCAGACAGTACTATATATGATTCTGTAGGCCCAATGTTAACAATTTCCTAATTACAGAGATGAAAAGACTAATAAACTCTCAAACTGTAAAAAGGTAATGAAACTCTAAAAATAAAATGGCATTTTTTTCTTCCTAAAGCCATTTGCTGTTCCTGTTCCCTCCCCTCTTCCATATTTTGGATATGGCCACTGCCACAGGCTTCAGAACTTCTTACTCAGAGAACCAACTTCAGTACCCCCATGATTTTAAGGCTGGAACAAACTACGTTACACTGCAGTCAACAGGCAGTGACATGAATCTGAAGTACCCTCTTGCTTATCACCTGATGACTCAAATATCAGGCTCTCTGTATTTACAATTTCATTACATGTTTGAAAAGCAGAAAGCAAACCTACCATGATTAAAGAAGACTCTGGCAAGGATGATTCTGCTGGTGCAGAAGACACCAGAATTAGAGTCACGAGTGGTAAAAATATGACGCACTGATCTTTTTTGCTCTGTTGAGGAGATGGGAAGTGAAGCATCAAAGAGACTAAGAAAAGAATATCTGCTCAATAGAACTTTCTAAGATGACGTAAATGTTCTGTATCTGTATCCCACACCATTTCCAACACAATAGCCACTGGCCACATGTGGCTTTGAGAACTTGAAATGTGGCTATGTGACTGACGGACTGAATTTATTTAATTTTTATTAATTTAAATTTAAGTTGAAATAGTCACATGTAGCTAATGGCTACTATATAGGCAGCACAGCTCTGTGAGACCAAGTAAGTCTAAAGTCTGTGGTTAGTCTTGGGATGATAAAACAGGGCAAAATACGAGAAATATGTCAGAAGCGTTTAGAAACATGGCTTGGTCTAGGGCACTTATAGACAAGTTCCAACAGTACTGGGCATCAAAAAGATTTATCATCATCTATAATTGAGGATTTGCTAGAAGAGCAAACACTGCTTTGGAAGGCTTTGTGCTACATACGTGGATACCTCTTCCAGTAAGATCTTAATCTCTGAATTGCACTTCATTTAGATACATACAAGATTATCCTCAATCTTCAACTACATTATAAACAAAGTGGGAGGATATCACAGTCTACATTTGTTATCAATTCTTCAGAAGTTTTAAAAAATTACTACCTTTATTCCTATACACCACTTATAAGTAACTGTCCAACATTTTGTCTGATATTATTCATTCTTTTATATACAATGCAATGAGCTACAAAATAGATACATAAATGTTAAGGGAATGGAAGAAACAGAATGAAGTAAGACTGGGCCTACACTGCTTTCTTTCATGTTCATTTGGTTTATAATACTTCTTAACACTTTGGTTGAAGTTTATAACTAAACTATGTATTTAATACAAACTCCTTTGTATGGTGCACAGAAATCCTCAAATTTGGGAAGAGCACATTACTACCATAATTATTACCCTGATTCTAAACTTATGTTTACTACTCATTATGGAAAAAAAAACCCATTATTTAATTTTTAAAAATTGTGGCATCAAATAATCTTCATAATCCCACACCATTTCCAGCAATGCTCACATTGATCTTTAAATAAGAGTTCTGAAAAGGCAAACAAAACAAAACAAAACCTTTATCTCAAGCTCCTCAACACTGAATTCTTCCACACAGAATTTAGTTTTACCTCTTACACAAATAATTCATTTTTCCAAAACTTTCCTAAATCTCACAAGGTCAATCCTGAGTCTTAAGGTTTTAGATATACAACATGTATTTTTGTATTAATGATGTGCTTAATTTGGCCTTATGACTGAAAATTTTTTTAAAATGTAATTGATCAAATACTAGATGGTAACATTAAAACAGAATTGCTTTTTTGCAAGTGATAGAATTATTCATGATGCTTCCCTCTTTTTTTCCCCTAATGTTCTTTAATATAACTGCTTTCAATTTAAACGTTAAAGACCTAGACTCTCTATTATTTTTTATTTGTAACTGGCTAATGAAATTTACCACAAAATTAAGAACTTTGCATTTTAGATTTCTTTAGCAATTTAAAAACATAATGCATTTTCTCAATTAATTCTATATGACATACACAGTAACTTAATACTAAGGTGGGTCAATTTGTATTTGGGAAAAGAATTAAAACTAGAATCAGAAAAGAAGCTTTAAAAGATTTCTGTTACTGAAATTACTTAAACATTTTCTTTAAAAATGTTTCATATTAAACAATTATGTGTGTAGGCATACACAATCCTTAATAAAAAGAAAACTTAACTATATGCATAGATTACTAAATGAATCTTTATTGGCTTACTCATTATACAATCATCCCAAGCTATAGAAAACATCTTTAATATTCTTCACCTTATAGCACTCTGCTTTCTGTCCTCCCATTTTATGCAACAAACACGAAATACCTTTAGGTTATTCTTAACTGCTCAAAGGCAAACACACATACCAGATGATACTGCAGACATGCTTATACTGAGTCACAGGAACTACTGCAGTGTTCTGAAGTAAACTATCAAAACATTTTCAGTAAGAATACTTTAAGTTTTGCATTTATAAGCTTAAGGAAAAATATCAAAATGAGTATTTTATAACCTCTACAAAAAAAACACCCCCAAAACCCATAACCTCTTTATCTTGCCACAAGCACAAAGCGGCTTACCATTCATAGTTGTGGGAAACTGAGCCATCATGGTCCTGAATATTCCTTGCTAGCTCTCAGCCATCTGCAACATAAAAACATTGTGCCATTAATAATACAACAAGGGCAGATCAGAGCGTTAGTGCACCAGCTTAGCAGTGGGAATGTCTGTCCCCTTCAGCTCACACTTCCAATGGAAGACAATGCAGAGTGCTGCCGCTGCTGAAGAGGCAGGATTTACATTTGGGGAAGGGTAGGAGACTTTGTTGGGTAATGGTGCTGCCTTTTAAAATAGGAACACTTATAAGAAAAACAGTCACATACGTCATAGAAAATACTGAATAAAGAAGCTGTTGGCATGAGCCAACTTTGTAGAAATTAGCTTGGGAGAGAGGAAGGTTGTTCTAACAAGGCAAGATTTTATTTCAGAGATATCAATTGTATAAATTAAGTATATAAAATGACATGGAAACCAAGATATTCTTTTTTTTTTAATCCCCAAACAAGAAAAATATCCAAAACAAATGTAGCACAGAGTTCCACAGGTTTATAAAAATTATCTAGAATTACTATAACATATATGTTTATCTAAACATAACTAAATGCACTAGGGAAAGAAGTAACTTTGGGAATTAACAGCTGTGATTTAAATCCCAACTCTGCTATTTTCCTAGCTGTGACCATGGGAGAGTTATTAACCTTTCTGGGTCTCAGATTCCTTATCTATAAAAAATACTTTACATTAGAGTTGTTTTAAGTATTAAACATAATCCAGTACACCGCTTGAGATACAGTGAGTGTTTGATAAATGCCTGCTATTTTGCAAACATCCAGGAAGGAAGAGTGCAGTATAATTTTGAACCCTGAATTCATTATTTTACTATGAATAAATTCAAAATTCAAAATTTATTCCACAAATCTTGAGGGTAGGACTGGTTAGGGCGAGTGAAGACATAGCAAATTTACAACAATGTACTTAGTAATTAAAACCATGGATTATAACATTGTAGGGAAACATCACTATATTAAAAGACCATTCAGTAGCTCTCCAATTTACCCAAATCATTGAAATATTAACATTTTTAGAAGCCCAAAGAAAAATGTTTGCACAAGCCATTGGAACAAAGAAGTCATAAACAGTTACACATCATGGCAAGGTGTCACTGGAGAAGCTGGCTAACCAGCTACCAAGAAGTGCTACAAGGTACTATATGTTAGTCAATTCAGTGTGCTTGAAGAGATATAGAACTGTATCAGTATAACCACCAAAAGTCACACTAACAAAAGATTGGTATATAAATCCAACATACTGATTTACGAAGAGAAATTTAATAGCCAAGAAACTAACAATAGTTTTTCTTCCTATAAAGCAAACTATAATGTCTACTAAATGTCGATCAGATCATTATGTGGTGAGCAAAGGGAGTCGACAGTGATTAGAATGCTTAATGCTACCAGGCACTAACAGGCCGACACATTTATCTACACAAGAACATGCAAGGACTACCCAACAGGGATGGTTCAATCTCCAATAATACTCTGAACGGCACTACCAACTTTACTCTTCTGACTCCCACCTTTTCTGTATGCTACCAACCTCCCTCTTAAAGTGTACATTCTTTCTTTAGAATGTTAGTTCTTTCTTTAGTGCAGCTTCTACATAGCTAAGGCAACTGTCAATAAAACTGAAAGACAAGCTACTGGATGGGAGAAGGTATTTGGGAATGACATATCTGATAAAGGGTTAGTATCCAAAATATATAAAGAACATATAAAACCCAACACCCAAAAAACAAATGATCTAATTAAAAATGGGCAGATGAACAGACATTTTTCAAAGAAAGACATATAGACGGTCAACAGACACATGAAAAGATGCTCAATATCACTAATCATCAGGGAAATGCAAATCAAAATCACAATGAGATATCACCTCACACCTGTCAGAATAGCTAAAATGAAAAACACAAGAAACAAGTGTTGTTGAGGACGTGGAGAAAAAGGAACCCTCTTGCACTACTGGTAGGAATGTGAACTGGTACAGCCACTATGGAAGACAGTATGGAGGTTCCTCAAAAATTAAAAATAGCATTACCATATGACCCAGTACTTCCATTAATGGGTATTTACCCAAAGAACATGAAAACACTAATTTGAAAAGGTATATGCACCCCTATGTTTACATTATTTACATTATTTACAATAGCCAAATTATGGAAGTAGTCCAGTTGTCCATCTACAGATAATGAATAAAGAAAATGTGGTATATATATAAAATAGAAAATTACTTAGCCATAAAAAAGAATGATCTTGCCATTTGCAACAACATAGATGGATCCAGAGGGTATAATGCTAAGTGAAATAAGTCAGAGAAACACAAATAATTTCACTCATATGCAGAATTTAAGAAACAAAGAAAAAAAAGAGACAAACCAAAAAACAGACTCTTTTTAAAAAATTTTTTTTAATGTTTTTATTTATTTTTGAGAAAGAGAGAGACAGAGCATGAGCAAGGGAGGGTAAGAGAGAGAGGGAGACACAGAATCTGAAGCAGGCTCCAGGCTCTGAGCTGTCAGCACAGAGCCCAATGTGGGGCTTGAACTCACAAACCCTGAGATCATGACCTGAGCCGAAGTCGGACACTTAACCGTCTGAGCCACCCAGGTGCCCCCAACTCTTATAGAGAACAGGTGGTTACCAGAGTGGACGTTGGGTGGGGCTGGGGGTGAATGTGTGCACTAGGTAAAGGGGATTAAGAGTACACTTAACATGATGAGCACTAAGTAATTTGTATAAAGTCACTGAATCACTATGTTAACTTTACTGGAATGAAAAAAAAAAAAATCTTTACTGCAATGGAGCTTTAAACCTGTTACCACACTTAGACTTCACCTATAACTACACTCTTCTTAGGTAGGGAGGAAATTCTACCTATGTACAAGTTAGTTTTTTCTTCACTCCTTTCTCCAAAGGTAATATAAAGTTCAGCTTTTTGAGTTGTTTACCGCACAGAAAAGTAGTATCTAAACCATGGTGGCGTAGTCAAGAACTCACTTAAGGAGTAAGAATTAGTTATAATTGTAACTAATTATTATTGTTTTTATATTTTGTTTTATATTGTATTTGTTTTATATTGTTTATATTGTTTTATATTGTAATTAAATTGTTTTTATAATTTATAATTATAAATTGTAAGAACACTGAATTTGAACCCATAGCTCGCTAGGAGTTTTAAAAGGTTTTAAGGAGAGGGACACAGATTTCACTCAAGACAATCAATGGTGAAGAAAAGACCAAGACTACATCAGGGAGATCAGTTAGGTAAGAGATGAAAACAACAACTGGCACCTGATCTAAAATAGTGACAGGCAGATGGGGCACCTGGGTGGCTCAGTCGGTTAAGTGGCCAACTTCAGCTCAGGTTGATCTCACTGTTCATGAGTTCAAGCCCCACATCAGGCTCTGTGCTGACAGCTCAGAGCCTGGAGCCTGCTTTGAATTCTGTGTCTTCCTCTCTTTCTGCCCCTCTCCCACTCATGCACTGTCTCTCTTTCTCTCTCAAAAATAAACAAACAGTTAAAAAATAAAATAGTGACAGATGGAACAGAAGAGATAGGATGAACTAGAAAAACAATGAAGGGTTTAAAACAGGTAGAATTCAGCGACTCTTTATATATGAAGGACTATGAAGTAAAAGGAATCAAAGAGATGACTCCCAGAATTTGTCTGTGAGACTGGGTGAACTAGTTTAAAAAAAAAGTAAACAGAGAGGAGGTCTCATAAATCGATTTATGATGAAAACTTCCTCAATATAGAAATTCTACAAAAAAGAATAACACTTTTACTTTCCCCATTTTAAATTATCATTAGTAATGTTAAACCAAAATAAGTTACATGCCTGCAAAGAAACTATTTACTTACAAATATGCAGTAAGTCTATTTATTAGGTCTCTGAGACTGAGATAGTTTTAAAATGTAGGAGAAAAATCCTCCAAAAGCATTACATGCAACACACTGTATAACTGCATAAAAGCATGTGAATTACCAAAGACAGTTTGAAGAGAAAGCATGCACTTACAAAGACAAAGAAGAGGATCCCAGGATCACAAAGCCTTAATCAGTTAGATCTAGGTTTAAAACTTAAAGATTACCTATCTAGGACTTCTGGCTAGTCATTACATATTCTATGAATACATCAGAATGCCACATAACAGATGCTCAATAATCACAGGTATAATTCTGAAATAAAACCAAAGAATGAATCAAATAATATAAAGGGCAGGGAGGGCAAATCCCTTCAAACAAGCTGAAGGAACTGGTATTACAGAATCTTTTTTTTTTTTTAACATTTATTTTTGAGAGACAGAGAGAGCATGAGTGGGGGAGGGGCAGAGAGAGAGGGAGACAGAATTTGAAGCAGGCTTCAGGGTCTGAGCTGTCAGCACAGAGCCCTATGTGGGGCTCGAACCCACTAACCGTGAGATCATGACCTGAGCCGAAGTCAGGCACTTAACCGATTGAGCCACCCAGCAGCCCCCAGAATCTTCTTTACCTGGTACACGAGATCTAGCCTGCCATGCATACAGGTATCATATTCTTACTTGTATGTATGCATGTGACATTTGATTGACTGTGGTAACATCTGACTATGGTAGCACAATTTGTTGGAACCAATAAGCTTTTAAAGCATGCTATTTCATACCTGTTGGCTTTGTATCAATTCTTTCTGCCCTGTCGTTGAATTGCTTAACAATTCTACTAATCTACCTGGATAGTACCTATGCAAAAAAATAACACTTGGAATTTTAAAAAATTCAACAGGTACATTTTACGTTAAAAATATCAATTGTTTTACTCTATGTAATCATAATAGCTACCATTTAATGAGTGCCTAGTATTAATGCAATACACTTCTATTACTCACTTATGTGTCACACTCAATACTGAGAATCTAATATGTTCCGGGAGCTTCAGAGGAGAAACAGAGGAGATTGGAGAATCGGCTTCCAGGTGCCAGATACTGCTGGACACCTTTAATAACACTAATAATCTTCACAATATCCCTGCAAGGCGGGTGATACTGTATTCATTTCACAGATGAGGAAAGTGAAAGGTTAAATTACTTGCCTAAATTCACTAAGTGATGAAGCCAGCATGCAATCCCAAACCTAATTCTAAAGCTGATGGGGCTTCCCAGGGGCGTTATCTGCCTCCTCTTCTCTTAAATGGGCATAATCATTTTTTTTTTAATTTTTTACATGTATTTATTTTTGAGAGAGACAGAGCACAAGTGGGGGAGGGGCAGAGATAGAAGGAGACAGATTTTTTTTTCTTAGTTTTTTTTTAATGTTTCATTTCTGAGGCAGAGAGAGACAAGAGCATGAGTGGGGGAGGGGCAGAGAGAGAGGGAGACAGAGAATCAGAAAGCAGGCTCCAGGCTCTGAGTGGTCAGCACAGAGCCCGATGTGGGACTCGAACTCACAAACCGTGAGATCATGACCTGAGCCAAAGTGGGTCGCTCAACCAACTGAGCCATCCAGGCGCCCCAAGGAGACACAGAATTTGAAGCAGACTCCAGGCTCTGAGCTGTCAGCACAGAGCCCGACACAGGGCTCGAACTCACAAACCTCGAGATTATGACTGGATGCTTAACTGACTGAGCCACCCGGGTGCCCCAATGGGCATAAGAATTAATGATGAATGGGTCACAGCTTCCTGCAAGGAGCAGGTCAACTTAATGTTGGCACATTTGTAGGGGAGAAGGCAAACATACCAGAGATGTCTTCCAACACATAGGTCCACACATATAGGTCTATGATGTACACAAATTAGGGGACAGCTAATTCTCGGTCCTCTTGGTGTAACCCTCTCAGAGGAAGAAAGGAGTTATCAGCATCTCCCCAGCTACATGCCTGCTGCCAGTTTCAGGCATGTGTGATTGGAGTCAGCATCCAACACCTGTCCCTATTCCTTAAAAGGGGTAACATGTAATGATGGGCAATCTTGGCAGTTTGCAGTTATCATATATTTAAAACACTGTTATTAATTACCTATGGCTTTAGGATATTCATATGGAGACTTTCTTGCACATTATAAATAGAGGACTGCCACTGTTACCTTTTTAGATACCACAAACACACGTGTGGTAAATGATAGGCACAAGGCAAAGAAGAAAGCAGTGGATTAATACAATGCAAATACCCCTTGTAGAAAATGCAGGAACTATGTTCATACTAAGGAGAGAAAAGTAGAAATGCTTCAACAGGAGCAGGAAATCCTTCTTTAAAATCCAGAGAGGGGAAAACTGTAGCCATTTTAAGTTAAAAATAGCTTGATTAAAGCTGAATTTTTTTTGTCTGTTTAGAAGAACAGAACTTTAGAAGGAAACAATCACAGTAATTAGTCCAAAACCTTCAATTTTCAGGACAGGAAAACTAAGAGACTTGTATAATCTCACAGGGCTAGTAAGCAGCAAAACAGGTTCTAGAAACCACATCTCTTCTGTCCAATGCTCAGGACATAGGAGTTTCCCAACTCACCTGACTATATCACTGGGGACACTTCATAATCTAGAGACTCCCAGGTACATCACTGGGAGATTGTGGGAACTAGGGCATGAACATCCTAAAATGGTCTTCCTGCCTTGAGACCCTTCTGGAAAGCTACTAGTTTTTTTTCTTCCACAATACCTACTAATGCCCTTCTCCTGATAAAATTATGTCACGATTGCAAGTTCAAGCCCAAATTTGTTAGTAAGAAACATGGTATGAAACATGATTCAGAACCTCACCTCAATCTATTTTACCACATTCATCTCTAGACATGACCCCTTGACTCACATGTTCTAAGAACATCACCTTTTGAGGGGAGGGGGAATCAGGATGCTTTTTTCACTCCTCGATTTCTCTGTAAAGAGCTGCTCTCTCTGTCACTTTCACCACACCTCCTTCTCATTCTTCAACTCCCAACTCAAAGGTCACCTCTTCTCTGAGAGACGTGTGCACGCTCAGTTAGTCATGGTCTCCTAGGTTGTCCACAATCTAGTGCATGCCACAGTAAACTCATTTATCATACTGTATTTCAATTTCACGTGTTTCACTTGTTCTGGGCAGAGGCCATTTTTTATTTAGGTCTAGTGCTAAAACAGATCTCCCAGAGAAAATGCTCAGTAAATATTTGCTGAACAAATGAATTGGGTAAATGAGTAGTATAGGTAAGATAAACAAAAACAAAGCAAGGGAAGCACGGAGAGAGGCACTGTGGAACTGAATACACAGAAAAGAAACTGGCTACACAAATGACTTCCTTGACACCCTGCAGGCCTCAGAGCTGTGGCTTTTAGAGCAAATTGTTCCTTGCAATATCCCTTTCATAATTTGTTTTTTCTTTTAAGTATGTTTTTAGAGAGTAAGTTTTATTGCCTATTGAATTCCAATTTTATATTGGGATAGGAAGGAAGGCCTGGATTTTTCAATTCTACTTTGAATCCTGCTGGTTAGCTTAAGTAAATTTGATTGAAGGCCTGCTATTCAAAAGCAAGATAATCAAGTTCGCAAAGGCATATCTTACAAAACTTTCGCCAGTGCCCCCTCCACTTCACGTGCTATGTACATAGAGCCAACTCTCCAAACTTACTGATTAGTTAGGAGAAAATGTTCCTTCCTCATCTGATTCCTAAGGAGATCAAGGTCAGTCCCATGAGAGAATGACTGAAACAAAATTACCTACTTCTTTATAGTTTCTACAGTAAGATGAAATTTACAGAGTACATATATTCTCTACAGCTGTTCCCTATCTATCCATACCTTCTTTCATTCATCCATTTATATATTTATCAAACATGAATAGTCACTATAATAATAAGGATTTGAAAATGTTATGAGAACCCAGAGGACAGAGCTAACACTCCTTGAGAGGTAAATTAAACTAGGGCACATATCACAAAGGAGGTAATATTTGTGTAAGAATGACCTAACGTGAGGTTAGTGAAAATTAAGTGGGTCCCATGCATGTTCAGAGTGAAAGACACTGTATAGGTGTGTGGACAGGCACTGATACAAAGAAAGGAAAAGTACCTGAATCTAACAGAAGGACTGGTTAAAAGGAAAGTACACAGTGGGTATCACAGTAAAGCCTTTCCTATTCAAAGACAGTGTGATGTGAGAGCCATGTAATTTCAAAGAACTCACTTAATCTTAAGTGTTAAAAGGGACCTTAAGAAACCCAGTAGATATGGGGCACCTGGGTGTCTCAAGTCGGTTAAGCATCTGACTTTGGCTCAGGTCATAAGCTCACGTCTGTGAGTTTGAGTCCCACATCGGGTTCTGTGCTGACAGCTCAGATTCTGGAGCCTGCTTCCGTTCTGTGTCTCCCTCTCTCTCTGCCCCTTCCCCGCTTGCACTCTGTATCTCCCTCTCTCAAAAACAAACATTTAAAAAAAAAAAAAAAAAAACAGTAGTTTTAAATCTTGCTCCTCCCAGTTCTAGAAATTTCAAAAAGAGATAC
Source organism: Panthera uncia (assembly GCF_023721935.1). Classification (NCBI taxonomy): domain Eukaryota; kingdom Metazoa; phylum Chordata; class Mammalia; order Carnivora; family Felidae; genus Panthera; species Panthera uncia. The sequence continues at coordinate 21,065,171 of NW_026057579.1, read as the reverse complement.
AACAGAGGTAGGATAAGGAAGAGGGAAGGAGGCTGGAAGAGGATATCAAGTTCAATGAAAGTAGCTCTGTTTTTGTGTTTTACATACTGAGGCTTCTCTATAATATTTTATCTGATGATTTTTCTTTTTAAAAAAAGAGTTAAAAGCATACTGAATTCCATCCCCCTCATTTTAGAAACAAAGAGAAGCCAAATAGATTAAGTAACTTGCCAAGATCACACAATTTAAGGAACAAAGTATGTCATGCTAATGATTTTGAATTTCACTGTGCAAGTCATAGAGAGCAAGTATTTAAAACACAGTATATGTTCCAGCTAGAGGCCCAGATTTGGTAGTGACCAAGGACCAGGAATAGGTGTCTTGCTGTCAGTGAGTGACTTTATCCAGGGAAAGCATATATAAGAAACAAGAGAAGAACCTCATCTTTTAAGGGCAAAGGAAGAGAATTCTGAAAATACGGCAACTGAACCGGACAAGAGTATCTTGAGAAAGGGATACCAGTTATGAAGTGACGGACATAATTCAGATGGTGTGAATTTGAATGTAGACAATAGAGAAGAGGGATTTCTGAGGTAGAACGGATAGCATTTTCTGATCAGCTAAATGCTGATGAAAGAAGAACGTCAAGATCAGTTTCTATCTTGGGTGACAGGAGAGTGGTAATATTAACCAAGACAGAAGCTCTAAGAAAGTAGAAATCTGGATATAAGATTGGGGGGGGGGGGGGCGGCAACAAAATGTTCAATTTTTAACTTACCTAATGTGACACATACCTATAAAGACACACAGGTGGGAACATCTAAGAGACAGTAAGGATTCTGTCCAGGCTGCAGATCCAGATTTGGTAGTTCTCACGGACTGGGAAGGGTTGTACACGTCAGTGAATGACATTATCCACAAAAAGCATGTACAGGAAACAGGAGAACAATCAGAAAAGAGGTAAAAAAAAAAAAAAAAAAAAGGAGTAATCAGGATATAAAGAAAGTGTTTCAAGATAATGGTCATAATTGTCAAAGGACACAGAAGTCAAGACTAAGCCATCAGTTTTGGCAATCTGCTTGAGAGTAGTTCCAGTGCAGGGAACTGGCTGTAAAAGTCAAACTGAAGTAAACCAGGCAGTAATTGGCAGGTGAAGTGTAGGTGACTCAAGAAGGACAGAGGAAAAAAGGGTGGGAGGAGAGATAACAGGCTTTAGAAAAGAGGCAAGGTTATAAGGCTCTCCTTTTAGATGGGAGAATAAAACTATTTTTAGAGGAAGAGGGAGAGATTTAATTTCCAAAAGGAGGAGGAAAGGAGGTTACCTAATAATGGAAGCTGGAGTCCAGAGAAAGTAGACAGCTCTACAGTATAAAGCAAGAACATGGGGCACACAGTTCTGGCTCTGGGAATATAGGACAAGAAAGATACATAAGGGTGAAAGATACATATAAGTTTGGAAGCAAAAGGAAAAGGAGTTGAGAAAGTACAGCTTTTCTTTGCAACCCTTTTTCCTCTCTTCTCTTTGGGCCCAGACAGTCTAAAGGGCAGGGCTGAAAACAAACTCTTGGATCTCCTGGGCCCCCAGGTGCCTACGCACAAATTTCTCTTCAAGCAACAAGAGAAGGTCACATGCAAATATGTTTGTTCCCATGAATCAACTAGATATGTGCATTTCAGCTTGTGTTCAATTAGCTTATGCCTTACACATGGAAACATCTGTTACATGAAAGAATGTGGGAGAAAAACATCCTAGGCAGAGGTAATTGCATGTGCAAAAGCAGAGTACAGATGGGGCGCCTGGGTGGCTCAACTGGTTAAGACTCTGACTGACTTCAGCTCAGCCCAAAGCCTGTCTCAAATCCTGTCTCCCTCTCTCTTTGCCCCTCCCCTGTTCTCTCTCTCTCTCAAAAATAAAAATAAACATTAAAAAAAAAAACTTTTAAAAAAAAGGAGAGTGAAGAGTATGGCCTGGGAAAATAGGTGGCAGCTAATTCATATGAAATAGTGAAGAGCTTAACAATGCAAAGAATTCTAACAATAGCTGTAAAAAGAAGTATTATTATAATAATACCTAGCGGATATATATGAAAGGCCCACAGTTAATATCATCCTCAATGGGGACAAACTGAGAGCTTCCCCTTAAGGTCAGGAACACCCTAACCTCAGCTATCAGACACTTAAAAAGAAATGAAAGGCATACAAATTGGCAAAGAAGAAGTCAAACTTTCACTCTTCACAGATGACGTGATACTCTACATGGAAAACCCAAAAGACTCCACCAAAAAACTGCTACAACTGGTATGTGAATTCAGCAAAGTCTCAGGATATAAAATCAAAGTACAGAAATCAGGTGCATTTCTATACACCAATAATTTAACAGCAGAAAGAGAAATCAAGGCATCGATCCCATTTACAACTGCGCCAAAAATCATAAATACCTAGGAACAAATCTAACCAGAGGTAAAAGATCTGTATACTGAAAACTATAGAAAGCTTATGAAAGAAACTGAAGAAGACACAAAGAAATGGAAAAACATTCCATGCCCATGGATTAGAAGAACAAGTATTGTTAAAATGTCAATACTACCCAAAGCAATCTACACATTCAACGCAATCCCTATCAAAATAACACCAACATTCTTCACAGAGCTAGAACAATCCTAAAATTTGTATGCAAATAGAAAAGACCCTGAATAGCCAAAGCAATTCTGATAAAGAAAACCAAAGCTAGAGGCATCACAATTCCAGACTTCAAGCTGTATTACAAAGCTGTAATCATCAAGACAGTATGGTAGTGGCACAAAAACAGACACTCAGATCAACGGAACAGAATAGACAACCCAGAAATGGACCCACAAACGTATGGCCAACTAATTTTTGACAAAGCAGGAAAGAACATCCAATGGAATAAAGACAGTCTCTTCAGCAAATGGTGCTGGGAAAAGTGGACAGCGACATGCAGAAAAATGAACCTGGACCACTTTCTAACAACACACACAAAAATAAACTCAAAATGGATGAAAGACCTAAACATAAGCCAGGAAGCCATCAAAATCCTAGAGGAGAAAACAGGAAACAACCTCTTTGACCTTGGCCGCAGCAGCTTCTTACCTAACACGTCTCTGGAGGCAAGGGAAACAAAAGCAAAAATGAACTATTGCGACCTCACAAAAATGAAAAGCTTCTGGACAGTGAAGGGACTAACAAAATAACAGGCAAATGACAGAATGGGAGAAGATATTTGCAAATGGCATATCAGATAAAGGGTTAGTATCCAAAATCTATAAAGAACTTATTAAACTCAACACCCAAAAACAAATAATCCAGTGAAGAAATGGGCAGAAGACATGATTAGACACTTCTCCAAAGAAGACATCCAGATGGCTAACAGGCATAAGAAAAGATGCTCAACATCACTCATCATCAGGGAAATACAAATCAAAACCACAATGAGATACCACCTCACACCTGTCAGAATGGCTAACACGAACAACTCAGACAACAACAGATGTTGGTAAGGATGCGGAGAAAGGGGAACCCTTTTGCACTGTTGGTGGGAATGCAAACTGGTGCAGCCACTCTGGAAAACAGTTTGGAGGTTCCTCAAGAAATTAAAAAGGACACAGCAGTTGCACTACTGCGTATTTATCTAAAGGATACAAAAATGCTGATTTGAAGGGGCACATGCACCCCTACGTTTAACGCAGCGCTATCAAATTATGGAAAGAGCCCAAATGTTCATCAACTAATGAATGGATAAAGAAGATATAGTGTGTGTGTGTGTGTGTATACAGAAGATATAGAGTGTGTATACACACACACACACACACACACACACACACGATGGAATACTACTCAGAGATCAAAAAGAATGAAATCTTGCATTTACAACAATGTGGATGGAACTAGAGTGTATTATGCTAAGCAAAATAAGTCAGAGACAAACATCATATGATTTCACTCATATGATGAGTGAAAATTCTACAGAATTTTTTTTAATGTTTAATTTAGAGCAAGAAAGAGAGTACAAGTGGGAGAGGGGCACACAGCGAGGGAGACACAGAATCTGAAGCAGGCTTCAGGCTGAGCTGTCAGCACAGCACCCAACAAGAGGCTCAAACTTATGAACCATGAGATCATGACCTGAGCTGAAGTCAGACACTTAACCGACTGAGCCACCCAGGTGCCCCCACTCATATGTAGAATTTAAGAAACTCAACAGATGAACATAGGGGGAGGCAAGGAAAAATAAGATAAAAACAGAGAGGGAGGCAAACCATAAGAGACTCTTAAATACAGAGAACAGAGTTGCTGGAAGGGAAGTGGGTGGGTCGATGGGCTAAATGGGTGATGAGCATTAAGGAGGGCACTTGTTGGGATGAGCACTGGGTGTTCTATGTAAGTGATGAGTCACTGGGTTCTACTCCTGAAACCAATACTACACTGTATGTTTACTAACTTGAACTTAAATAAATACATTTTAAAAAGTAATAATAATACCTAGCTGAAAGAAATGTAAATTAGCACAACTATTTGGAAAGGAATTTGGAAATGTACTCATTTATAGCCTGCCCTTCTTCCAGAAATAAAGCTCCTGCAAAAATATAAAAAACATTAAATTAAAAAGTAGATGGGTAAATGAAGGTAAACAAAAAATAAGTGATCACTTATACTTTTAACTTTTGCATATGTCTGACAGTTTTCATAAATAAAATTTGAAAAAGAAAATTAGTTTTGGCCTTCATACATCTGACCTGACCACTAGCTCTCCTTCAGTGTTGTCCCCTACAATCACCAGGGCAATTCCTTGACTGCTTTCACATCCACTTCACTAGCCCCCCTCCAACATTATTCCTATACTTCCTATATCCTATATCCAGAGGATCCTGCCCACATCCTGGCCTCCAAGTCTTTGACCCCTGTATTCCAAACATCTTATCCTTCATCTTACCTCAGCCAGGCACTCCCAGGTCACACCGTGGGCCTTGTTATCACTGAAGACTGCGCTCCTCTGTAACCCACTTCAAGCCCCCCTACTCTCCCTTCACCAGAACGTCACTCAAAAGCCCATTCTCTCTAGTTCTCAGACTCTGGCAATTCTTAACTCTACCAGGACCTACAAAATATTGGTCTCAGCAACTTTTCACCATCCCTCATTCTTCCTTATGCCCTAATATCCCCTCCCTTAGGTCCTAATATCCCTCTTTACCCAAATAATTACCACTATTAAGTAACTCATTGTGTACATCCTCAAGTTCACGTTCTTCTCTCCCTTTATACTATTCATCTGGTAAAATCTCACTGCTATTCCATGGCCATACAAATGAAGGTGCTGACTGGCGTCACTAAACTCCTGACCACTCTTGACTGCCTGACAAGTTCATGTTTCCCTAGCCTATCTATCTGCTCCCCTCTCTCCTTGATGACCATTTCACACTCCTCTCCCTCACTCTGCCAGACTCGTAACATGTGTCATAAAAACTGTTCATCCGGCTTGTTGCCTTTTGATTTGAAAGCATCTTTTACTATACCAACCTCTTTATTTTTATACCAAAATTTGTCAATCTTTTCCTTCATGACTACTGATTATTGTTATGCTAAGAAAGCCCTGTCTCATACCATACATACCAAATGTGTATTTTTTTAATTTTTTAAATTTATTTTTGAGACAGAGAGACACAGACACAGAATCTGAGGCAGGCTCCAGGCTCTGAGCTGTTAGCACAGAGCCTGATGCGGGGCTCGAACCCACGAGCTGTGAGATCATGAGCTGAGCTGAAGTCAGACATTTAACAGACTGAGCCACCCAGGCACCCCCCAAATATGTATTTTTGAAATTACATATTTGATCTGGATTTTTATTTTGGAGTGGAAAGAACAGCTATGAATCTAAAGTGTTTACTCCTCTACCATCATCACCACTTACAATGTCTAGTACTTTTTGTGAAACCATTTATGAAATAATTCAGCCTTCCCAACTGATCTAAAATGCATCTCTTTTCTTGTACACTAAGTGTACACACAAGGCTACACTTATTTCAGTTTGTGGGTTTTCCCATGGACTCTTGTATGAGACTTCTAACTACCACAGCACTAGAATATGCAAATCCCTATCTACCCACTATCATCTTTTTCTATAATTTTCCTATTTTCAGACGTTTATTTTTATGTCTTTCAGTGGGATTTTACTCATCTCATTTAATTCTAGGCACTTTATGGTTATGGTAATATTACATATTAATTTTATATATTTTTGGTATATGAGAAAACTTTTCATTTTGGTAAGTTATTACTTTTTTAAGTTTTATTTTTATTATTTATTTTGAGGGATGGGCAGAAAGAGGGAGAGAGAGAATCCCAAACAGGCTCTGTGCTATCAGTGCAGAGCCTGACGTGGGGCTCCTGAACCAAAATCAAGAGTTGGACATTTAATGAACTGAGCCATGCAGATGCCCCTTGGTAAATTTATATTACAATGAATGTGTCAGGTTAACTTGCCTGCCTCGCCCATGTTTATTTGTCTCACAAGAAACACATCAGACAAATTCCAACAGGAGAGCATCCTACAATATAACCAGTACCCTTCAACACTGTCAAAGTCATCCAAAACAAGGAAAAGTCTGAGTAACTGTCACAACCAAGAGGAGCCTAAGGGGCCATGACAACTAAATGTATTGTGGTATTCTAGATGGGATTCTGGAACAGAGAGAAAAAGCACCAGATAAAAACTACAGAACAATGAATAAAGCATGGATGTTAGTTAATAATACACGCATCGATACTGGTTAATTGTAACATATATGCCATATTAATGTAAGTTATTAATAAATAGGTAAAACTTGGTGGAAGGGTAGATGGTAAATCCTGTACTATCTGCTCAGTTTTTCTGTAAATTTTAAGCCGTTCAATAAAGGTGTATATATTTTTTCTTAAAAAGGCAAATACCATAGAAGTAGAAAGCTTCGGGCAGAGTAAAGGTAAAACATGTACCTCTAAATTTGACAACATTCATCTAAAACAAAATACCTACTTAGCCCACTTAGAGGAATTTATCTTAATAATCCAAAGAGGGAAAATAGAATGTAAGGATGCATATTACAGTGCCATCAATATTTTTAAAAAATACAAATAAGGTTACTTTATCCAACAGAGAAAGGAATAAGAAAATAAATTTCACTCAGAATACTACAAATCTACTACAAATGATAATTTCAAGGCAATAGTAGATACGTAATGTCTGTGATATAAAGTAAGTTTTTAAAAAATACAAAATTCTGGGGCGCCTGGGTGGCTCAGTCAGTTAAACACCTGACTTCGGCTCAAGTCATGATCTCATGGTTTGTGGGTTCAAGCCCCGCGTCAGGCTGTGCTGACAGCTCAGAGCCTGGAGACTGCTTCAGATTCTGTGTCTCCCTCTCTCTCTGTCCCTCCCCTCTTCATGCTCTGTCTCTGTCTCTCTCTCAAAAATAAAAACACTTAAAAAAATACAAAATTCTAGAATATGGAGGCAAATACTCAAAATTACATATGCACATGTCAAGGATTAGAAGAAAACCTCTTAAGGGAAAGGACTTTATCCTTGTGAAACACCTAACAGAGTATGACAGACTAAATGTTTAATATACATCCACCAAATAATGTTTATCATAGTTTTGTTTGTAATAGCAAAAACTTGAACAAACCAAACATGTGAAAACAGGAGTATGGGTAGTAAACAGAGTCTATTTACTAAATAAAAACAACACAGCCATTAATACTTATGAAAATTATGGAGTAACACAGAAAAAAATATCTTCCAGGTAATAGACAAAAATCTATAGTGATTCTAATTATGTAAAAATTACATAGGTATATATATATATATATGTATATATGTATGTATATATGTATATATATATATACGTATATATATATACACGTATATATACATACATATATACATATATATATATATACATATACTGATTCGAAAGCATTAATATGCTAAAAGTAGTTGACTTAGGCTGAAAGATTGTAAAGAATTTTCTTTTCTCTACTTTTCAAGTTTTGTTGTTGTTGCTATTTTTTTTAATCTCATAGGAACCACATATACCAAAAGGTCAAGCAATTAAAAACAGACAAATATTATGACCTTAGTAATTCAAAGAAGTCATGGTAAATTTACAACTTGTCTTTCAAAAATTAGTAATGCCTTCTAAGGAGTTTTTTCTCTGACACCAACCAATTCTCCGATTCTCTGACACCAACTGGGTGTCCAACAATTCCATTCAATTCTGATACTATCTAGAGTTATGCAATCCTCACACGTTAAGGCCTCAGTCCTGCAAGACTGCCTCCACTTCAGACACTGGTCACAAGTCCTGGGCCATCTTCTGACCAGCTGGCTATAAACCAGGGGTTCCCCATGATCTCCTCCCTGGATTTGACAATTTGCTAGAAAAGTTCACAGAACTCAGAAAGAGTTAATTTGTGTTTACTTAAAAAAAAAAAAAAAAAGGGGGCACCTGGGTGGCGCAGTCGGTTAAGCGTCCAACTTCAGCCAGGTCACGATCTCGCAGTCCGTGAGTTCGAGCCCCGCGTCGGGCTCTGGGCTGATGGCTCGGAGCCTGGAGCCTGTTTCCGATTCTGTGTCTCCCTCTCTCTCTGCCCCTCCCCCGTTCATGCTCTGTCTCTCTCTGTCCCAAAAATAAAAAAAAAATAAAAATAAAAAAAAAACGTTGAAAAAAAAAATTGTGTTTACTGTTTTGATATAAAGGATTAAAACTCAGGAACAGCCAAATGGAAGAGACACATTGGGCAAGGTCTGGGGGGCAGGGCATGGAGCTTCCATGCCCTCTCTGGGCATGTCACCCTCCCAACACCTCAGTGCCTTTACGAACCTGGAAGCTCTCTGAAATCACTGTTCTCGAGTTTTTGTAGAGCTCAATCTCCAGTGCCCACCTCCTCTTCCTAGAGGTCAGTGGGTAGGGAGAAAAGTTCCAACCCTCTAATCTCTTGGTCTTTCTGGTTGTCCAGCCTTATCCTAAGGCTATCTAGGGTTACCACTCTAAGTTACCTCTGAGGTAGCATACCTCAGGTGTGATGAGAAGGGGTTTATTATGAATAAAAGACACTCATCACTCAGGAAATTCCAAAGGTTTTAGAAGCTCTGTGCCAGGCACCAAACACCAAATATACTTTTGCACGCTTTTTTAACACAATAGCAAATATAACCCAGAGCCTTGCTCTTGTCTATATTTTAGTCTATTATAAACAATATTATGCAACAAGTCTGTTTTACCAAAAACAATTAACTAAAATTACCAATCTCCTCTCAAACCCAGCCATGATACATCTAGTGCTAAAAACTACAAAGGAAAAGTACACTCCTCCAGACACAGCCTACTGCAGAGGCCTGAAGAGACTGGCATCCAAAACCAATGCCACACCCCAGAAGGTCCTGTGTGGGAATAGCTTCTACCTGTGAATGGTAGTTTCCAATGTCAACCAAAACACAAACAGAACAAGAGAGTAGAGGAAAGAAACTGAAACCAGTAGCCAGTGGATACAAAAGCATTCATCCATTTTCCTATTCTATCAGTTTAAAGTTTGTTTTTTTTTTAAATATCAATACGTTTCAATTACTGGAAAGTATGCTATGACTGCAGCAAAAAGAATAAAATAGAACGTCCTAATTTACTGAGAAAGCAAATATAAAATAATAAATGTGGAACAAGGATTTTAAAAGCAAACTCCATGTTCTGACAGGGAGAAAAACTACCACAAAATAACAAAATAGAGATACTCTTACATGGAAATAGTCATACTAAAACCAACAGTGTATCCAGAAAATATCTCTGAGCAATGACACCTAAGCAAAACAAGGCCTTATTTCCCCCAAATACTTCAAAATCACAAATTTACAAATTCTCTTCACCAATCTCAATTCTGAAGAGTCATGGACTTAAAAAAAAAAAAAAAAAAAAAAAAAATCTGGCAATGGGGCACCTGGGTGGCTCTGTCGGTTAAATGTCCAACTTCGGCTCAGGTCATGATCTCATGGTTCCTGATTTGGAGCCCCATGTCGGGCTCTGTGCTAAAGCCTGCTTCAGATTCTGTGTCTTCCTCCCTATCTGCCCCTCCACTGCTCACATACTCTCTCTCAAAAATAAATGAACATTAAAAAAAATTTTTTTTAAACTGGCAAACCTTTCGTTGCTCTTTCTGGAAAAAACACAAATGCACAAAACGTGGCATACAATTCCAAAGGTTTCAGACCTCCAAAGCCAAAGTGTGAACTTACAGAGGATTCGTGTATTTCATAGTTAAGCCCCTTAATTATAAATACATGAATTCCCGTTTTAAAAAATGTATACAATATTAGACTGTGAAAGAATCCTTCTATTTTGTATTCCATTCATTCTCTATTCTAACCATGTCCCACCTAAGTGGGACAAGAGACCCAATCTAACGCCCTGCTCCCATTTTTCAGTAGAAAAAAACTTCATGATGAAGAATTATACAATGCAACAGTTACACAAGAGCAAAATGGGCAACAAAATTGGGGTGCCTGGGTGGCTACGTTGGTTAAGCATCCAATTCTTGATTTCAGCTCAGGTCATGATCTCACAGGTTCGTGGGTTTGAGCCCCGTGTGGGGCTCTGTGCTGACAGCACAGAGTCTACTTGGGATTTTCTCTCTCCTCTCTCTGCCCCTCCCCTGCCCACGCTCTCAAAAATAAATAAATAAATAAATAAGAAACAAAACTAAATCTAACACTGATTCTATAATTTTATTAACATTTATTTGACAGAGTGCACACGTGTGCACACATGAGCGGGGGGGGGGGGGGGGGGGGGGGGGGGGGGGGAGACCCAAGCAGGATCTGCACTGCTAGCACAGAGCTGGACATGGGGCTTGATCCCATAACCTGAGCTGAAATCAAGAGTCAGACACTTAACTGACTGAGCCGTCTAGATGCCCCAATTCCATAATTAATTGCAGTTAATTCAAGAATAGCAACTGAAACCACATCAAACTCAATACCCATGATGCACTGAAAATCTAAGTGTGGGTGTGCACAGTAGGAATTTTTCAATGCTGCCAAAGCACTGTATAGCTAAACTAAATTAGAGCCCTCAGTAAGCTCTACAAATTTGTTAATTATAGTTTATGAACACTAAATTTCAGTAATCGTTACTAACTCAGATTATCAGTAAGTAGTCCATACTGATATACAAAAATCGAAGACAATGGACATGAAAAAACAATAGCTCCTAAGAAATGAGGAACTAACTTGCATTTTAGTTTCATTTAACAGGGAAAGCTTTCTGCCCCAGCATGTGTCTTGAACCATACTGGAGAAGCAGCAATCCGATCCAAAAATTTTCAGCCATTTTCCCACTGTGATTCTGTAGAATAACTCATCAGTAGCATAAAATCTAATCTCCTAAATTGGATCCTTCACACATTGCTGGTGGGAATGTAAAATGATTCAGCTGCTTTGGAAAACAACTGGGCATTTCCTCAAAATGTTAAGCATAGACTACCACATAACTTAGCAATTCCACCCCTAGGTATGAACCCAAGAGAAATGAAAACATAAACCTATGTCCACACAAAAGTCTGTATACAGATGCTCACAGCAATATTATTCATAATAGCCAAAAAGTAGAAACAACCCAAGTGTCCAACCACTGACGAATGGATAAACAAAATGTGGTATATCCACACAATGGAATATTTGGTCATAGAAAGGAATGAACTATTCATATATGCCATAACAAAGATGCACCTTAAAAACATTATGGTTGTAAAAGGAACCAATCACAAAAGACCATGCATATTTTATGTTCCCATTTATATAAAATACCTAGCAGTGCAACTGCTAGGTAGTAGGGTAATTCTATTTTTAATTTTTTGAGGAGCCCCCATATTGTTTTCCAGAGTAGCTGCACCAGTTTGCATTTCCACCAACAGTGCAAAAGTGTTCCCCTTTCTCCGAATCCTCTCCAACAACTGTTATGTACCACAGTTTCTTTATCCATTTATCCACTCATGGCCACTGGCTTGCTTCCATTTCTTGGCTATTGTAAATAATGCTACAATAAACATAGGGTATGTATATCTTTTTGAGTTAGTGGCTTCATTTCCTTTTTTTTTAGGTCAATTTATTTATTTTTTTAATATTTATTATTTAAAAATTTTTAAATCCAAGTTAGTTAACATATAGCGTAATAATTATTTCAGGAGAATTTAGCAATTCATCACTTACATATCACACCCAGTGCTCATCCCAACAAGTGTCCTCTTTAATGCCCTTTCACCCCTTTAGCCCTTCCCTCCACCCAACACCCTTTCAGCAACCCCGAGTTTGTTCTCTGTAACACAGTATTTATCTTTTTTAGGACAGTTTTAGATTTTTTTTATTAACCTGTTTTATTTTTTATTTTTTTAAATTTACATCCAAATTAGTTACCATATAGTGCAAAATGATTCCAGGAGTAGATTCCTTAGTGCCCCTTACCCATTTAGCCCATCCCCCCTCCCACAACCCCTCCCGTAACCCCCTGTTCTCCATATTTACGAGTCTCTTCTGTTTTGTCCCCCTCCCTGTTTTCACATTATTTTTGTTTCCCTTCCCTTATGTTCATCTGTTTTGTCTCTTAAAGTCCTCATATGAGTGAAGTCATATGAATTTTGTCTTTCTCTAACTTCACTTAGCATAATACCCTCCAGTTACATCCACGTAGTTGCAAATGGCAAGATTTCATTCTTTTTGATTGCCAAGTAATACTCTATCATATATATACACCACATCTTCCTTATCCATTTATCCATTGATGGACATTTGGGCTCTTTCCATACTTTGGCTATTGTTGATAGTGCTGCTATAAAACATGGGGGTGTATGTGGTCCTTTTGAAATAGCACACCTGTATCCCTGGGATAAATGCCTAGTAGTGCAATTGCTGGGTCGTAGGGTAGTTCTATTTTTGTTTTTTTTTGAGGAACCTCCACACTGTTTTCCAGAGTGGCTGCACCAGCTTGCATTCCTACACAGTATTTATCTTGATTTCACTGAATAGGTACAACAAACTAAAGTCACCAATTACTAATAAGAAGGGCATATTTTTCTCACTTTAATCAATATCTGAGAAAAAGGTTACTATTATTTCTACCTAAGGGCTTAGGGCCCCAAATTCACAAAGCATGTTGAGACTTAAAAGTTTCAAAGATTAACTTTTCTATAAAAACTTATTACTAGTTCTAGTTCTGCAACTTGGCAACCTCAGTTTAAGATGTTTAAATATAAATTATAAGTCTGACCTTTTATAAACGTTAAGTTTAGCCTACAAAGAATCAACCATTAAACCAAGCAGGTATAAAAGAACAGAAATGGTAAAGTAATAATGAAGTAGTTACTATTCCAATAATATTGCAGATTTAAATTAAATCAATTCTAGAAGAACTAGTCAACAACTTTGAACAAGATAATTCACCCACACAGAGGGGAAAAAAAACACCTAAGATTAGCTTGTGACTCAGCCTGCATTGCTATGAGGGGAAGGTAGGGGAGCTGGCTATTAGGTCTGTTCTCTTCAGTCTCCTATCAGGACTAAATATGAAAACAAAACTATTTACTTGTCTTGAATAAGAAGTATAGAGGGAAAACATTCATATAGATGATTCACCTTCAAGTAAAATATTACCTCTCTGAAACAAAGATAACTTTCTAAGTTCTGAAGCCATTCACATCTACATAAATATTTTAAATTTTTGTTGAAAACAAAATTAAAAGGTAAATGGGGAAAATGAGGAAAAATCACAAGTATAGTCAATATTTAAAAACTTTTCTTTTCAGGGGCGCCTGGGTGGCGCAGTCGGTTAAGCGTCCGACTTCAGCCAGGTCACGATCTCGGGGTCCGTGAGTTCGAGCCCCGCGTCAGGCTCTGGGCTGATGGCTCGGAGCCTGGAGCCTGTTTCCGATTCTGTGTCTCCCTCTCTCTCTGCCCCTCCCCCGTTCATGCTCTGTCTCTCTCTGTCCCAAAAATTAAAAAAAAAAAAACCTTTTCTTTTTAACGTTTATTTATTTTTGAAAGAGAGAGAGTGTGAGCAGGGGAGAGGCAGAGAGGGAGGGAATCACAGAATCTGAACCAGGCTCCAGGCTCTGAGCTGTCAGCACAGAGCCTGGCACAGGGCTCGAACCCACGAACTGTGAGATCATGACCTGAGCCGAAGTCGGACGTTTAGCCAACTGAGCCACCCAGGTGTTCCAAGTCAATATTTTTAATGTACAGAGAACTATTAAAACAGATAAAGAAAACATTAAGACCTCAAAAAGACAGTTTTCCATCAACACCCAAAAAACAAATAATCCAGTGAAGAAATGGGCAAAAGACGTGAATAGACTTCTCCAAAGAAGACATCCAGATGGCCAACTGACACATGAAAAAATGCTCAACATTACTCATCATGAGGGAAATACAAATCAAAACCACAATGAGATACCACCTCACACCTGTCAGAATGGCTAACGTTAACAACTCAGGCAACAACAGATGTTGGCGAGGATGCGGAGAAAGAGGATCTCTTCTGCATTGCTGGTGGGAATGCAAACTGGTGCAGCCACCCTAGAAAGCATTATGGAGGTTCCTCAAACAAAAATAGAACTACCCTAAAACCCAGCAACTGCACTGCTAGGTATTTATGCAAGGGATACAGGTATGCTGTTTCGAAGGGACACATGTACCCCAATGTTTACAGCAGCAGTATCAACAATAGTCGAAGTATGGAAAGAGCCCAAATGTCCATCAACGGATGAATGGATAAAGAAGATGTGGTAAGGCGCACCTGGATGGCTCAGTCGGTTGAGCGTCCGACTTCAGCTCAGGTCGTGACCTCACAGTTGGTGAGTTAGACCCCTGTGTCGGGTTCTGTGATGACAGCTCAGAGCCTGCAGCCTGCTTCGGATTCTGTGTCTCCCTCTCTCTCTGCACCCCCCCCCTCACATTGTGTGTGTGTCTCTCTCTCTCAAAAATGAACAAAAAAAAGATGTGGTATACATATACACACATAGTATATACATATACGTATGTATATATATGCATACACAGTATATATATATATATGTATACACACACACACACACACACACACACACACAATGGAATATTACTCGGCAATCAAAAGGAATGAAATCTTGCCATTTGCAACTACGTGGATGGAACTAGAGGGTATTCTGCTAAGCAAAATTAGAGAAAGACAAATGTCGTATGACTTCACTCATATGAGGACTTTAAGATACAAAACAGATGAACATAAGGGAAGGGAAGGGAAGCAAAAATAATATAAAAACAGGGAGGGGGACAAAACATAAAGAGACTATTAAACACAGAGAACAAACAGAGTGTTGCTGGAGGGGTTGTAGGAGGAGAGATGGGCTAAATGGGTAAGGGCCATTAAGGAATCTACTCCTGAAATCACTGCTGCACCATGTGCTAACTTGGATGTAAATTATAAAAAATAAATATATTACAGAAAGTTAAAAAAAAAGTTTTCAAAAGGGGAAATGAAACTAATGAATGTCAATGTCACAAATAATCAAGGAAATGCAAATTAAGTTGCTTCTCCCAATAAACTTATTTTATTTATTTATTTATTTTTTACTGTTTATTTATTTCTGAGAGAGAGACAGAGCATGAGCAGGAGAGGGGCAGAGAGAGAGGGAGACACAGAATCCAAAGCAGGCTCCAGGCTCTGAGCTGTCAGTACAGAGCCCGACGCAGGGCTCGAACTCACAAACCCACAAACCCTGAGATCATGACCTGAGCCGAAGCCGGAAGCCCAACCGACTGAGCCATCCAGGCACCCCCTAAACTTTTTTTTTTTTAAAGAAACATGGCTAATACTCGAGGCCAGCAAAGGTGAGGGGAATGTGTGCTGCAGACATAACTCATGGGAGTGCAAACTGGTATTGCTCTTCAGAAGGCACTTTGAGAACATACAGCAAGAACCCTACCAATGTTCATATCCAATAAACCAGTAATTTCACTTCTGGGAATCTGTCATAAGAAAACGATGATAAATGGGGTAAATGTGAAGATGTTCACTGCAATTACTAGTTATTATAGAAAAAAACCTGGAAATAACCTGAGTGCCCCACAGTGGGGCAAATCAAGTATTATGCTGCTACTTAAATCAAATTCATTGTGACCTGTAAATTATATCTGAATAAACCGATTTTTTTAAGTTTATTTATTTATTTTGAGAGACAGCAAGAGTGGAAGGGGGCAGAGAGAGAGAATTCCAAGCAGGCTCTGTGCTGTGAGCTCAGAACCTGCTATGGGGCTTAAACTCATGAACTGTGAGATCATGACCTGAGCTGAAATCAAGAGTGAAGACACTCAACCGACTGAGCCACCCAAGCACCCCTCAATAAACCTATTTTTAAAAACACAAGTTTGGCTAGACCATATGATAACCTGGAAATGGCTTACATTCTTATAATTAAAATTTATGATATAAATATGTATCATTATGAAAATAATAGCAGCCAACAATCACTGCATACTTCCCAAATTCCAAGCCTGACACTCAGGTTTCTATGTGTTATCACTGACATCATCATTACCAGGGCCATCCTAGAAGGGTCTGAGGCTCAAGGCCACTCACCAATTATGGGGCTGGCCCCAGATAAATTACACTTTAAAGAAGGCCTTATTGTAAACATTTTCATAGGTCCCTTGAGAATGTTAAAAAAAAAAGAATTTTGAAACTGAATTTTAATTATTTCAGAAAAGAGAGGTACAGTGCCCCTGACATGCCCCTTCCCTCCAAGCATAGCCAAGGGCAGCAGTCCTGGCTGACCTAAGCAAAAGACAGGCTTGATTATTATTGTTACCATATAGAAAGAATTTATTATGAGATGGTCACACTAAACATACATTATCTCTTCATCCTCATAACAATGCTATGGATAAGTATTATTATTAAATCTCCACTTTTTTTTAAGGAAGAGAAAACCAAGTCTTTTCGAAACTTACATTCACAAAGCTAGTAAAAAGCCAAGCTGGAACTAAAACTCCACTCAGCAAAAGCCATGTTATACTCAACTACCAGGCTGTATTATAAAACATGCACAATAATATATATCTAAAAACACAAAAAAGAAAGACACAGTGGGTAGGAAACACCAAAATGCGGTTGTTATTGGTTGCTGGACTTGGAATGACTTTTTCTCCTACTTTTCTTTCCTATTTTACAAAGTTTCTTTAATCAGTACATATTATTTCCACAGTAAATATATGTTTAAGTTACATAATGAGAAATAATGTTAAGGTGAAAAAGTAAAAGGATTTGGAAAAATATTTACATTAAATGGCAGGTTATATTGTTAATATAACTCAGAGACAAGCAGTCAGTATACTTCAAAATTAAACTAGTAAATTTAGAGAAAAATGCCTCTTAACAAAACTAGAACAGAAACATAATGAATGCTGGAGAGAAAAGGAAGTGAGATCTAATCAAATGCACCAATAGCCAGAGAGAGGTGTAACTAGAACCCCAACTCTTCAGGGTTTGCTCTTTCTCCTAAGGCTCTGACTTCTGGCAGAGGCTGCCAGTGGGCCTACCCCACCAGTTCACCAAACTTCCCAGGGCATTTCAAAATCTTACCAAGATTACATCAGGACCCTCCAACTTCCCCCATTACACTGGAAAAAAGGGGGAAGTCAGAAGAAAAACTGAGCCTTGTTTTATAGAAGAGATCTAGAAGGAAGATTCAAATATTCTGAACACCAGAAAAGGTACACTGGAGTGAAAGAGTTATTTATTTTATCAGGCTTTCCCAGAGGCAAGGTTAATAATCCTGTAAGTAACTTGCTGTTCCCAGAACGGGAAACTTCCAAGCCTGTTTTCATTCAATTTGTCTCTGGGCCCCTCCCTCTCTTTCCCCCCTTTCTCACTGAAAGCCCAGTTCCAATGCTACTTTCTCCATGTAAGTTTCTCCATTTTATACACTTGGAAGGTTGATTCCCTTCCTGATATCAACAACATCACCATAAGCACCTTTAATTCAAATTGACAAATATTTACCAAGTCATCAGATGTATAGCACTTGGATAAGATGTATAACAGTAGGGAATAGAGGTGCCTGGGTGGCTCAGTCGGTTAAGCCCCCAATTCTTGATTTTGGCTCAGGTGATGATCTCCCAGCCACAAGACTGAGCCCCACATCAGGCTCTGTGCAGAGTGTGGAGTCTGCTTGGGATTCTCTCTTTCCCTCTCTCTCTGCCCCTCCCCTACACGTACATGTGCACTCTCTCAAAATAATTAAATAAACGTTAAAAAAAAAAAAAAAAGAGCAGGGTATACACAAAAGGAAAAGGCCAAAACTTAGAATTCCATATAGGTACTAAAGAAAGGACAAAAGATGAGCACCTAACTTTGCTTTAGGGAACCAGAAAATTGTTAGATGAGTAATCTCAGAGGAAATGACTCCTCAATTGAGTAATGTGAACTAATCAATAGGTATTACCCAGTAGGCTAGAAGAAGAGATTTTTTACAAATTAGGAACAGAAACAGGCAAAGACACACAGGGAAAAAAGCTGAGAATTAAAAGACAATGTCATAGGACTTCATACAGGAGGCTAACAATAGCACCTACCCCATAGGAATGCTGTAAAAATTAAATAAGGGAGTAAATATAAGAAATTAGTATAGTGTTACATATGAGAAGTCCTATATAAACGTTAGCTATTATCATTGATAAAAATCCATAAACAAAACTAAGAAAGAAACTTGGAAAAAAAAAACTATACCTATATGGCAAAGAGTTACTATTCTTAAAATATAAAGAAACCTTAAAAATAACCAAGAGATGAAAATGCCAAAGAAGTGAGAAAGAGCAGAGGTAAGTATTTCTAAAAGTAAAATCTTTAAAAATATGCCTTCAAAAATAGAGAAAGAAAAACAAGGTGGTCTTTATCAAATTAGGAGATTAAAAAAAAGAAGCCAATGTTTCTGACGATATGGGAAACAGGACCAGTTTCACTGGTAGGAGAACACTTCGGTACTGACAAGTTTTTCTAGAAGACAACTTGGCAATGCTTTTACATGGGCCATAGGAAGTGTCCATACCTTTTGATCCATGACTACGACTACTACAACTACTAGCAATTTATTCTAAGGAAATAATCATAGATGTGAACACAGATACGGTTACAAAGACGTTAACTGTGGCACAATTTAAAAATATAGGGTTGCCTGACTGGCTCAGTCAGTAGAGCCTGCAACTCTGTTTTGTTTTTTTTTAAGTTTATTTATTTTTGAGAGAGAGAGAGAGAGAGAGAGAGAGAGAGAAAGCATGAGTGTGGGGAGGGGCAGAGAGAGAGGAGCAAGAGAGATCCTAAGCAGGCTCTGCACCGTCAGCTCAGAGTCCCATGCAAGGCTCAAACCCACAAACTGTGGGATCAGGACCTGAGCTGAAGTTGGATGCTCAACCAACTGAGCCACCCAGGCACCCACCCCACCTTTTTTTTTTTTAATGTTTAAGAGAGAGAGCACAAGCAGGGGAGGGGCAGAGAGAGAGGGAAACACAGAATCTGAAGCAGGCTCCAGGCTCTGAGCTGCTAGCACAGAGCCCGAAGCGGGGCTCCAACTCACAAGCCATGAGATCATGACCTGAGCTGAAGTCTGATGCTCAACCGACTAAGCCACCCAGGCACCGCCCCTCCTTTTTTTATGGGGAGCCTGCAACTCTTGATCTCAGGGTCATGAGTTTAAGCCCCACATTGGGTGTGGAGCCTACTTAAGTAAATTTTTACAAACAAATAATAAAACTTAAATTTAAAAAATACAAACTACTTTAAAGTTACAGAACCAATATGAGAGGATAATATGAGCACATTAGCTGTGAGATCTTGGTAAAATTACTAAACCTGTCCTTGTTCAATCTTCTCAACTGTAAAATAAGTAATAATAGACTAGCTTTTATGGAGAGGCTGAAGACTAAGTGAATAAAAAAATACATCAAGTGTCTCAAAAGTAACTAGAAAACAGTAAATGCTCAGTAAATGTCAGACGTTGTTAACATTCTATAGTAGCAAAGCAGTATTATTTAGCCAAGAAAATTATGCTGTAGATAAGTATGCAATAAAATAGAACTATTTTTTGATAAATGTTAGTAAGCGAAAAAGCAGGTAACACACCACAGTATATAATTCCATTTTTTGCAAAGACAAATTTGTAGAAGGATATCTACCAAAGTATTAAGAGAGACCATTTCTCTGGGTAATATGATTCTCAGTGACTATTTTCTTCTTTCGAATTTTCCAAAAGAACATATATTACTCATCACAATAAAAATGGTATAAACAGATAGCCTATAGGGTTTAAAAACAAACACAATATAGTGCTTTTAGGAAAAGTAAAATTAAGGTATCTATTCCAAACCATTTGATAAATCTCTGCTCTAGTCATGTTGTACCTGAGGTTTGTTTGTCTGCCTTTAAGTTATTAGAACATAGAAATATTCAGGGATCTGCTGGGTGCAAACCCAATAGTTATATTAAAATGACAGGGGTACCTGGGTGGCTTAGTTGGTTAAGCGTTCAACTTCAGCTCAGGTCATGATGTCGCAGTCCGTGGGTTCAAGCCCTATGACAAGGTCTGTGCTGACAGCTCAGAGCCTGGAGCCTGCTTGGGATTCTGTGTCTCCCTCTCTTTCTGCCCCTCCCCCATTCATTTCTCCATCTCTCAAAAATGAATAAACGTTAAAAAAGCCTTAAATAATAATTTTTGCTAAATACAATACGTGAAATATAAGTTAACACATAAAGCACAAACAATAATCTTTTCCCAGGTCTTTCATTTTTTAATAATAACCTTGAAAAAGGCAAATTTACTTCTCTCAATTACCCCCCACCCAACTACCTACACATTCCCTACTCCCATTTCCTGCCTTACTTTTTCTCCACAGCACCTGGCAAATTCTAACTTCTAGACAGTTGATTGTCTCTCCTCTTTCTTCTTGAATATAAGCAGCATAAGGGCAGGGGTTTTTGTATATTCTGTCAACTGCTTACATGCTCAATGCTTGGGGCAGTCCCTGGCCTGTACGCACACAATATTTGTTAGAGGAATTTGGTACCATGAATGAGCAGTAACTTCTGTAGGGTTTAATTTTTAGAATGAAAGATGGTTGTTAAGAACAAAGAAAAAGTTAAAGCAGATGACAGAAAACAGAGGGAAAAGGCATTTTTCCCCCTACCGAAGCCCCCAGAAAGACAAAGATGAGGTAAAGTCAACCTAATGTAGAAAGCGATAACAAAGATGTATTTAAGAGGGAGCTACAGCATGTACTTTATCAAGATGAGATTACCACCATGCTGCAAAGACTATAAACCCAGGTACAGGAGAGTAACGTTCAGAAAAAGGTTGGGGTTATCTGTATCTAGTCTAAACCGCTCTTAACATCTCAATCATACAAGTGATTCTGTTCTCTACATCCTGAAGGAGCCAAAAACTCTAAATCAGAATCACATAATGAGGACCACACATTAGAAGGAAGGAGAGGTGGACAGGGAAAGCCTTCCAATACAGGCTGTCTCTGCAGCAGGACAACATCAATTTATAAGCATTTCACTGGAACATTAGCAGAGAAGCCTAAAATGCTCACAGTGAAAGAAGGTTAAGTGGAAATTAAACCATGACTTCTCTTCTACCATTCAGGTTTTCAGGACTTACCACAAAGTTAGAAAATGCGTATTACACGTGCATCTCAGTCCACATCATTCTCTGCAAATTTCATGAGTCTTGAATTTCTCACTTATACTTACCAAAATGTATTTCATGTCCACCAAAAAGTAAAATCACCAAATGCTACACATGTGAAATTCATGCCAATGTGTTTAAGCAAAAAGAAAATGATAAAGCAGCAGTTAACAGTGTCCTCCTGTCAGAGAAAACCCTGCTAGGGTTTATCTACGTGGACTCTATAGTTTGCCACTGCCCACCATTCTTTTTTATTATTATTTTTATTTTTAATGTTTTATTTATTTTTGAGAGACAGAGAGCATGAGTGGGAGAGGCGTAGAGAGAGGGAGACACAGAAAGCAGGTTCCGAGCTGTCAGCAGAGCCTGACGTGGGGCTTGAACCCACAAACCACTGAGATCATAACCTAAGCCAAAGTCGGACGCTTAACCTATGGAGCCACAAAGGCACCCCAACTGCCCACCATTCTTGACTATTCTTTCCCATTGTCAACCTCATACTAGTCAAGCGCTCCTCACACTGAAAAGCATAAGTTGTTTAACCACTTGGATTCAAAGACTCGGAAGTGATAATCCAAAGCAGTAGTTTCTTTCGCAGATACAGACACTTTCCTCCTTCAGGCTACATCCCACCACCCCTAATTTAAGGGGGGGCGGGGGAGGCAGATTCTTTAGGCGGAGATGAGATTGTGGGTCAGTTCTTCTGTTTTCCAGACTTCTTACATGGATTGTTTTGATGATAAGATTAAAAATTAAGGTGCAAAAAAGGGAATTTCTTTTCCAGTCATTTAGGTAAAAAGACCAAAAATGAAACAAAAAAAGGATTAAGCTAGTTTGAAATTTCTCACTGAAGCTAGTTGGAATAATGGTAATGTTTATTGAGCACCCATACTAATTAGTCACTGTGCTAAACACTTTCTATTACATACAATACCACTATGAGACAGGTACGTTTTGTAAATGAGAAACAGAAGCTTAGAGAATTAAAATCAGTTGCTCAAGGCCATACAGGTATTTCATGTTGGAGTTAGGAGCAGGAGGTTTCATCTTGAAAGCCTGTATCTTATCTACTATAGTTAAAATGAAAATAAATGAAATTTTTATTAACCACATATACTTTTTCTAAAATGAATATGCATTAGTGAAGAAACTAATCTAGAAAACACAGAAGAGTTGCTTAAATCAAACAAGTTAAATGTCTACTGTCTGGTAATAGATCTCCTAAATGTCTCCCATAACTACTGCTGAGTAGCTTCCCAAGTAACTAAATCATTCAGTGTCCTGATATAGCTGTGAAATGATTTTTCAAGTGACTCTCTTAAAATAATACTATTTGCAAATGAAATATGCTGCCCTCTTACAGTTGTATAAATACCTTATTTCGTGATGTATTCACTGCCCTATTTCTGCTCAGTTTCCTCCTCTCCTCCCCCACTTCCTCTCTGCCTTAAGATCCTTTAAAACCAGTTCAGTTCCCCCTTTTCAAAGAATGCCTACAAATATGCACCATGTACCTCTACCCAACAGGACTCTAACATCAGTGACTATGTTCAATAGTTACAGGAGGACACAAAGCAAAAAATGAACTCAAGAAAAAAACAACAGCATTTCTGATGCACCTTCATCTTTAGATCTACTCGTTTACAGAATTTTAAACATTCTTATTTTCCTACTTCACACGTGGAATCCTGACTTTAACAACTAATACGCCAAAAAAAAAAAAAAAAAGCCTGCCTTTTCTTAGTCTTTCTTTAAAAACAGTTGTTCCACAAATGTTTCCATAAATAAGGTATTGAAAAGATCAGCATACCAAAAAAAACAAAAACAAAAACAAAAACCAATGTCCTGTTATAAATATACCACATTTTTAGTAATACAAGTTTTAGTGATATAATTTAGTAACATAATTAGTTTATTCTGAATCATTTCTGGAACTTGTTCACAAATTGCTTTACAAGTAAATATAGTACATACAAACGCTAGTTACTTACCAGTGGATTAACATGTACTTTCATTCATTTACTCAACAAATATTTACTGAGTGCCCAAATGACTTTTTTTTTTTTTTTAATTTCTGAATCAAGAGGAGTGATAAAAGCACAGGGGCTGAAGTTAAAAGGTCTTGGTTTGAAAAGGCTCTTGTACTTACTAGCTCAGAGACTAAGGGTGGTCAGTTAACCTCCAGGTTAGCATTTCACCTATTTGATAGGAGAAAAAGTAACTACTCATAGGATCTTTGTTGATTATGCTTTAACTGATTATGCAAAACAGCACAGGGCCTAGCAGTAATAAGTGTTCAATTAATGATAACCACAGTAAATATATTTTAATACTGAGGAAAGTAGTTGAAGGAGATGACCAATAAATGTTCTTTTTGTCTTTCTAGAAAGATGGAAATTTGTGACACTTGATATTAAAGACACATTAAAAATAGAAATCTTAAGGTTATGGAAAAAACTTCCACTTTTTTTAAAAAAAAAGATGTGTCAAGTATGTAAGATGAAGTAACAACAACAACAACAAAAATTAAGGTATGAAAGAAAAAGAGATGGATAAAGAAAATCCTGAAAGCTCCTGTGTGGGTGATAGGTGTATAGAGGTTCCTTATACTACTCTATTTTTGCAAAAATGCAATTTTTTATAACTATAATTGCAATCCCAGAACATGCCTAACACATTTCCTCATATTCAGAAGAGACTAGGATTTTAGCCTTGAGATCTGTTGGACTAATAATAGTACCTCCCTGCTCAATAATTCAGTACAGGTCAAGTTTTGTCAGACAATTCTAGCTTTCACTATAAAGGTGAGTGGAGGAAATAAATGTATTAAAGCATTAAAAAATGCAAGCTCTTCTGCTGCTCATTAATATTACAATAGCAATAATGCACATTTTCCCATGCCTTCCAAAAATACAAAATTGCTTGTTCTTAAATTAAGCTTTTAAAAACAACTTGCACCTTCTAAAAGGTGCAATTACAAGGGATATATGTCAATCATATTTCAATAAAGCTGGACAGGAGAGAGATATTACTAGAGAATCATAGGCATAGCCAAAGAAACCTAAAGATATGCAGACCAGAGTTGCTACTATCTTTAAAATTTGAGGGATATTATTATCAATTTATGTAAAGGTTTTAGGTGATGTTTATAGACTGAGTTTAGGTTTTATCACTGATTAACAATATAGCAAACAAGCAGAGGGAAAGAGGCAATTTTCTTAAGAGGCTTAAGAAGCTTAACCTACAGAGTCTATGCCACCTAAATTAAGCCGACTAAAACAACACAAAATTTCAAGTCACACTTCGCCTATCTCTGGGTAAGCAAGTAAACACTAGTAAAAAAAAAAAAAAAAAAACTAGAGCATTTAAGAAAGCAATCATTTTTGTGTAACCCTTAATTCCTAAAATAAACTGGTTGGCTCTATCAAACATATTCCTAATTCATAATTAATTCAGGTCTCAAATGAAGCATACTTGCCATCGGCAATCATTCAACGACAAAGCGCATGATTAATCACCCAAATACAGCATCTTTTTACAGAATGCAAAGCCATCTGCAGTTTCCGCCTGGGTTTACACATTCACTAAGCACAGGCAGGCATCTTTAAAAACAACAACAACAACACAACAACAACAATAAGGAATAAACTACGATGGCCTGAGAGATTACATATCTCCGCGCTTTTGTATACCCTGGAAATCAATAACGCTAAAGTCAAATTGTAACATTCCCCAACTTTGGTTTAACGCGAGCGGTGGACGCCGAGCATCCGCCCACTGGCCTCTCGTGACTCGGACTACTTTGACGCACCGGGATGCGGCTCACCTGACATTCCGAACCAGCCATTACCAAGAAAAGCCAATTCTGCGGGGGGGGGAAGGGGGGGTGCTCCCGAGAAAGCGTGTGGGTGCCCCTAAGGGCCCCCTTCTGCCGGCACCCTGAAAGCGAGGGGCCACGCCACCCCCGGCCCTGAGCGGCGTCCGCACCTGCCAGGAGAGGCTGGGGGCCGGGGTTCGGCCGCATGGGAAGGGGCGGCCCAGCCCCGGCCCCTCGGCGTCCGCCCTGGCCCCGCCGCTGGGGCAGGAACCGGGGCCGGAGGTTTCCGCCCGGCGCCGCCAAGCCCGCCAGGGGCCTAGCTCGGGCTCCCAAGGGCCCGTCCGCGGCGGCGGGGGCGCGCAGCCGCCTTCCAGCCCGGCCCGCCGAGCCTCCCCGCGGCGAGCGCGGTGGCGCCCGCACCTGCCCCGCGCCCTGCCGCAGCCCCGGCCAGTCGCTTCACCCACCTGGCGCCCCCGCCGCGCCTCCCGTACGTCACAGCACGACCCCGTGCCCCTCGGCACCCGCAGCGCGGGAGCGAGAGGACGCCGGGAGACCCTGCTCGGCAGTCGCCGCCGCCGCCCGGTTTGTCGCCAGGCCGCCGACAGCGAACCTGTTGCGCAGCGTGTCACGGCCGCTCGGGCTTCGCGGCGCCGCCTCAGCCCCACAACAACATGGCGGCCGCGGCCTCCGCAGGAAGCCGGGGGGCGGGGAGGTAGGCGACGGGCCGGACGGCTGACGGCCCGCCCGCCCGCCCGCGGCCGGCACCGACTCCCCCACCGTCGGGAACCCGAAGTTGGCCCGGGCGCGGCTCCTCACCCCCAAGAGTCCCGGGGCACCGAACCCCGCGGGCCTGGTGCCAGAGTTCCGCTCTCCCCTCGGGGAGGCCCCGAAGCCCCGGGACCCGGCAGCCCTTCCTGGAGCAGCGACGGCCCACCTGGCTCCTCCTCCCCGAGGTGACATGTTGAGGTTGGGTGGTGCGTTTCCTGCCTCTGCAGAACCCCCAGGGTTTCAGGGAAGGCCTAGCCGAGTCGGACACATGCCTGTTGCACCCCACATGGGGTGCTCTGCGGCGTCTTCTCCCTGTCTCGGGTTAATGCGCTGATCTGAGCTGGGATTCTCCTAGAATGGGAATCTGGGGCAGGAGAAGGAGGCTGTTCCTGCGATTGTTTACGGGTCTGTTACAGCCCGCAGAAGAACTGACCATCCCCAATGGTCATCCATTCAGCATTCCTCACTCCTCTGTAACACATGACAAAGGCCGACAAGGTAGGGACCTCCCCACCTGCCTCCACTTGGGAGAGCAACTACCCCGTATACTCTCATGAGCAGTAAGAAGACGTTCATCTCTGCCCAAACTCCACTACCTGCAGGTCTGAACATTCTTCCCCACGCTATAGTTACTACCATATACCTTTGCCCTTAACACAGCATTCTTTCAAGAGAAAGGGTTTCTGTTAGCTGGGGTTAGAGGAGGAGTCACTGTTCCTATGGGTGTAACAAAATGGGGTTACAAGACCCAATAATTCTCTTGGCTTTTTGAGGCAGAGTGGGGGCTGGTTCCAGGTACAAAACTCATATCCGCCCCCCCCCCCCCCCCCGCCCCGGCCCCAGGACTTAAGCAGATAAAGGAGAAATTTGTGCAGATCAAATGATCCCATGGCTTCATTACTTACCTGTTAGGGCAGGTGAAGATGGCAAGGCTGGCCTGAGAGGGATGGCTAGCTACAAAGCTTAGGCCTATCTGGCCAACCAACCCATGTGAGGGACTTAGCAAACATCAGTGATGATAAACAGGCTTTTCCCGCTGTCACACTCGGTGTTTTTCCTAACTCTTCGGATTAGGACCTGACCAAGACCTGACAGACAGGTCCTGTGCTTCAGTGACATAATGAGGCCTGACTCCTTTGTGTTAGTCCAGGAAGTCTCTTATCTACTGGGGACCAGTCAATCTGCAAATAAGCCACCCAAGCTAAGGACAACACTCTTGAGCATATGGTCTCATTCTCATGGCAGACCTCACCAATTAATTGTGGTACTCCCTTTCAGAGCCCATATTTAAGGGTCTAAACCTCTGAATCCTTCTCAACATAATGCTCCAGAGACTTGGCCTAGTGTGAAACCTGTTTTTTTTAATTCTTGATAGGCAGATAGCCAGTCTCTATATCCCTCCCACCATTTGGTCAATGCCATTTGTGTTTTCTGGGTTCTGGACCTGGGGAAATTCACCGAGTCCTTTTTCTTTCTGAAGGAGGTGCTGAATCCATGGCTGGATAAAAATGAAGCTTGTAAAAAGGAATATTTATGAACAAAAAATATTTCAACATCTCCCTAAAATAAGTAAAATATTTAGCAACCTGTCATGGAAATTGGTGTCCTGTATACAACTGGGAACCTGTAGTATCCCGACTGCTAAAACATTATATCTCAGGGTTCTGTAAGGAATCTTGAAGCCAATTTGTCCATCCTATCCTACTCATTCAGTATTTATGATTTACATAGGTGATATATCCACCATCCTACTTCTTTGACATCCTCTTCTGCTCACAGACCATACCGTGGAACTGTATCTGTAATTTCTCTCCTTGGTATTTCCCAGATCCCACCACTCTTGTTTACCTGCAGCCTAATGGGTGATCAGATACTTGGAGGAACTAAGTCCTACCTTAGACATATAGGCATACCTGTTAAATCTAAAGAAGATTAGGAATTACTATAGTATGAGAAGGCCGAGAGGTCAAGAAGGGGACTACGTATATTTTTCTTCCCCAACTTCTTCCACAATTTAGGATAGATTCTTGGGTCTATTCCTGGTAATCTAGCTTTTACATCTGTTTTCCTTACCTGCACTGATTCTTCCCACCCCAACCATATATATGCTATGTTCTATCAATCTCTTTGTTTTAATTAATTAGATTCCATCCTTAACCCCATTCCTACTCAGTCTACCCTCAGAACAAACCCACAATGGTGGGAAGAGGCTATAATAGAGAACATAAGCAATTTCAGAGTCTAAAACATCCCATGAGATAAATAAATTATCTATCCTATAGAGTAGGAAGGCTATGAGAATCTAGAGCTCATATGTAATGCCTCCAGTAGTAGTAAATCTCCAAGACAATGCAATAAATAAATAATTTAGAACTTCCCTTATTGTTTCTTGTAGTGCAGGTCTGTTGGCTACAAGCCTTCTTTGTTTTATCCAAAAATGTTATTTTACTTTCATATGAGAATTGTATGTCCCCTGAATATGGAATTCCAGATTGACAGGGTTTTTTTTTTTCTCTTTCAGCATCTTAAAGATGTTTTTCCATTCTCTTCTGGGCTTCCTGGTTTCCACTGAAAGTCAGGTGTTGATCAGATCATTTTCTCCTCTATGTAATATGCTATTTTCTCTTGCTGCTTTCAATGTTTGCTCTTTATCTTTGACTTTCAATAACTTGACCCTGATGTGCACCAGTGTTTTGTTTGTTTGTTTGTTCTGTGTGGCATTCATTTACAATCCTGTATCTACAAATTTCTGTCTTTAATCAGTTAGGAAAAATCTTAGACATTATTTCTTTAAAATTTTTTTTAACGTTTATTTATTTTTGAGAGAGAGAGAAAGCAAGAGAGCATGAGCAGGGGAGGGGCAGAGAGAGAGGGAGACACAGAATCTGAAGCAGACTCTTCACAGAATCTGCGCTGTCATCACACAGCCCGACATGGGGCTCAAACCCACAAACCTTGAGATCATGACCTGATCCGGAATTGGGCACTTAACCGACTGAGCCACCCAGGCATCCCAGACATTATTTCTTCAAATACTTTTTTTCTGCCCCATTCTCTCTCTCATCTCCTTCTGGCATTACACGTATATTTGATTGTTTGCTATCATCTGGGTTCATATAGATGTAGCAGTATTAAACTACTATTGAACACCAGAAAAACCTGCTCTACCTTCCTGATCCTTAGGGCATCTGAAGATAGGAGCATTGTGCAGTGGGAATCTAAAGCTGTGCCCCTTTTACCTTCTGTCTTTGGTGGGAGTAATCTGCCTCTATTGTTAGCAACTGAGCTTTTAGCCAGGGTGTCTCTTTTCTGTAGGAAAAAAACCCTTAAAATATCTCTATACTACTCTTGAACACACACACACACACACACACACACACACACACACAGATACAGACATACCCGCACACATTCTATCAGAATGATTCTATTTCTTCTGAGAAATAGCTGGTAAGTGAGGTTTGTCTCTTTTTTAGTCTCTTTTTTCTTTCAAAACCCGCACAAAAGAATAGATGTGCTGACAGTCATTCTTTGTGCATATAGAACATAAAGTCAAAGTCAATCTGGGAAACCAAGCTGAGGCTGCCCTAGTATTTTGACCATAAGAGCAGTTGAAAAGCAGGTCAGGGATATGGGAAGTCAGGGTCCTGGAAAAGGCCTAGGGTTTCATCTGGTATGTATTTGCCGATTCATTAATTTGATATTTGTTTTCATTCAACAAATAGTTATTAAGAACCTATCATGTTTTAGCTACTGGAAACAAGGAGTTAGCAAGGAATTAGCACTAGTGGAAGCAGCTGACCCAATTCAGAGGCATGGTTAATGAGCCAAACTGGTTCCTTTGCCCTGTTACCGGCTTGGTAACCTCCTGCATCCTATTTTGGAGCCCTGGCGTAGATGAGAAATCCGGAAGAAGCGGAAATACGAATGATTTAAGGGGAAAGAGGAGGGAAGGGAAATTCCCGAGCACGCAGGAAGGAGTGTTCTCATTATTGAGCCGCTTGTGTCATGCAAAACTTGAGATGCTGGCTTAAGGCCTGATGGTACTGGAAGAGGTAGTACCAGGCATATTAGAGGGGAAGTCAGCCCAGACTTGGCTCTGGGCCAGCACAGCAGGGTGGAGCCAAAGGCCAGACTGGGGCAAGGCCCTAGAGCTCTGGACAGGACGTGCCCATTCATGACTGAAGCACTAGGGGCTTCCAGTCTGGCAGGTGTAGCTCAGGGAAAGGGAATCCAGCCTGTATTCAGAAGTCAGACGTGCTTCCTGTCTGGCACATTTGCCCAGCTGTCTGTTCAGTTCATTGCTGCCGTCTCCAGCACAAACCTGGAGCAATTCCAGTTCCCTTCTTGTAATAACCTCACTAGTATTTATGTGGCATTTTGCACTTGATGGAGTAATTTTGTTATTTCATTTAATCCTCACAACAATTCTGGGAAGCAGGGTAAGGATCTGTTTGTGATCATCTAACCTTGGTTGGTATGAAAGGAAAGAGGTAAAATCAGGCCTCAGTCTTGTGTGGGTAGTTTTCCCATGCCCAGTTGTTGTGATTTTCCTTTTTTCCCTTTTAAATAGAGAAACACAGGCTATGCTATTCTGGGTTCAGATAGCAACAATGTTTTTGTTTAAAACGTACAGTGGATCAGATCATTTTGTACTATGCGGCCCAGTCTAGCTGGACAAACATTTTTATTTCTAGAATTACCATTTTCTTCTTTCTAAGTAAGATAATATCTTGAGCCAATGAAATATAAGAAAGACAACTGCCCCTACACTGGCCCCCACCCCCACTCACAGGAGAGAGAGAGATGGAGTTCTGTATTTGCTGTGGTGCAAGGGTAGATCCCTGGCAAACGGGAGGCCACATTTTGTTCATTTAGATGATACCCTTATAACTTGCCCTGTCTTGATTTACCCAAGAACAAGATGAACATCTAAAAATTAGGGCAATTAAATCACTGCCCCAAATGGTGTCAGCAACCTCAGCATGGTTGCCATTCTCATCCACCCGAGGGCAGAATGACCAGAATTCTCCACCCAGGAGAATCTCTGCACTGGGACTCAGATGGAGATTAGGATTGGGTGCTTAGTGCTATTTGCCATTTCTTTTGTTTTCCCCTGTGTGTTGCATGTATCCAATAAATAGGCCTTGTTCTTTTTCGAGTACCTATAGTTTAAAAGTGTTTAATTCGGTAGAATCACATAGGAGGGCAAAGAAGCACAAAAATAGACTTGCTCGCAAATTAATTGAACCTTAGAAGCCATTCCTCAACAGGTGGATGTTTGTGCCTTTTTTGCATAACTTGAGTGTCAAGAAAAGTACAGCATTTGAATGAAGTCATTCAGCCATAAGTGATGAGAATGGCTACTATCCAGTTTTCCTAACATTTAACCACCACGACCATTGCTTGCCTAGTGTGCCTGGCACATATAAATATAAATACAAATATAGTCTCTAACAAAAAGTAACAGTGCATGCCAGGTATTATAAACCGCACTTCACAGGTGAAGAAACTATCATTTAGAGAAATGGGATCATTTTTCCACAATCACATATTTAGAAAGTGGAAGAGCTAGAATTTGAATCCTTATTTTTATAACTACCAAGACCATGGTCTTTCTACCCTACAATACTTCCTCTCACTATATTACAGCATTAGCAGTTTCTCTGTATTAAATATACATGAGTAGGAAATTCCAAAGTAATTTATCTTGGAAGAACAGTTCCCCAAAATATGAAGATGCAAATAGTAGGTCAGGTTCCACTGTGCAGTCAGACACATGGTGTCATGCTCCTGGAGCATGTGATTCCTGCCACTGCAGTCAGGAATTCATGCCACAGTGCACTCCTCTTCTCTGTGTTGGCCATGGATTTGGAGGGTGTGACTTAGATGGTCTTATTCCTTATTTTCCTTTAAGAGTCTGTCATGTAAACACTTTTTAAGGAGAATCCCACCTGATCATTTGAAGAGGAGTGGAAGCAGTGGCCTTAAAGATGTACACCCAGTCTGGCCAGTGTGAGCCATAGCAGTTAATTAAATGAACATCTTGCCATTCGCGACCACCCACATTGACCCAAGGTAATTTAGTAAGGTCAGATTACTCAAAATACTTAGAAGAGCTTCATTACATTCCAAATAGACAGCCGAAGGAAAATAAAATCTTAATGTCTGTGTCTGATTTTCAATTCTGTGAAACGATCTGACTACAGAACATTTTTTTTCTTCTTTATTGAGGTATAACTTGCAGATCGTAAAGTATACACACTGTAAATGTGCCAATGCCTAGATTTTACATAAGTGAAACACAGTAAGTACCTACCTGTGCCTGGCTTCTGCCCAATGTTATAGACAGTCCATTTGAAGCAACAGATTTTTTACCCCACTTTGAAATGCTTCCTACAATTCACTCATTTGTAGGACGAGAAATTTTTTTAAAAGATTTCAGATGAGGGGCGCGTGGGTGGCTCAGCTGGTTGAGTGTCTGACTCTTAATTTTGGCTCAAGTCATGATCCCAGGGTTGTGGAATCCAGCTACCACATCAGGCTCTGTGCTGAGTGCAGAGCCTGCTTGAGATTCTCTCCCTCTATTTTCCTCTGCCCCTCTCCCCCACTTACATGTGTTTTCTCCCTCTCTTAAATAAATAAATAAATAAATAAATAGATTGCAGACTAAGTCATCTTTAAGAGATTGCCTATTATTTTCATCAAGAAGTAATTAGTGAAAATCTTTGTGTAAGTGTTTTGCATCCATTTATCTCTCCATCTCTCATTTTGTTCTAAAAAATAATTGCAAGAGAATTGAAAACTCTTTGTTTTCAATTCTCTGTTCTGGAAAATGCCAGCATTGTGTTGGTATTTAAGAAAGTTGTTGACCAACCTCCCCATATCCACCAATGTTTTTATTTTCTAAAATTCACTTTTTTCTTGAGAAAAAAAAGGGTTTTATTCCATTTTATTTTTATTTTCCAAACAGCATTATTTTAATAATTCTATAGTTTTGAAGTACAGGTAGATTCTAAATAATGCAGTTGCATCATAACAACAACCCAAACCTCTTTCATTTTCCTTTTAGGATTTGTGCATTTAAAAATATACTTATTATTTGACTGATTCATCGCGTAATATAATTTTCAGCTTTTCTTCCCTTAAGGTAAAGTCATAAATACTTTTCCATGATAGCATATCTTCTGTATTTTCCACATTTATCTTTAGAAACTGCATACTTTCTCTTGACTAAAGTACTGTAATTTACTTAATGATTCTCCTGGTATTGGCTGATTTTAATTTTTCATTATTATAAATTACATTTTCTTTCTAAACACCTGAACGTATATAAAAAACATTTCACAATAAATGTTTTCATAGGTACCATTTTTCCTTCTTTTGGCGTTCATTGTTAATTTGAACTGTAATTGCTGATTAAAATAATTATTGATAGTTTCTATAAGACTATTATTAATTTACTGTCATAGCAGCGTAGGAGTGTACCAGTTCCACTACACCCTCCTCAAAATGATATTTCATCTACATTTAAAAATTGTAATTACGAGGCAAAATAATTTTTCAATTTAACTTGTTTTTCTTAGGTCATTATGATCTAACTTGATGGTCAACATTTTTATACTTTTATGAATTAATAAAAAGTAATCTTTCTTCTGTGAATTATTCACATTCTCTGTTCATTTACATATTATGATATTCCAATTTTACCAATTCATATACAGTAAATTCTTTTAAAACATTGAGATATAATGGGCATATAACCTTGTATACAAACACATACAAACTCGATATTTGCATGTGTTGCCAAATGATCACCACAATAAGTCTTGTTAGCAACTGTCACCACACATAGTTACAATTTTTTTTTCTTGTGATAAGAACAAAGATTTACTGTCTAAGCAAATCTAAAAAAAGATTTCATAGATAAGTGAGATCATAGTGGTATTTATCTTTCTCTATCTGACTTATTTAACTTAGCATAATGACCTCAGGGTCCATCCATGTTGCCACAAATGGCAAGATATCATTCTTTTTATAGATGAATAATATTCCATTGTATATAAACATATTTATACCACATTTTTTAATTTATTCATCCATTTATGGATACTTAAAAAAATTTTTTTTTAATGTTTATTTTTGAGAGACAGAGAGAGACAGAGCACGAGTCAGGGAGGAGCAGAGAGAGAGGGAGACACAGAATCCAAAGCAGGCTCCAGGCCCTGAGCTGTCAGCACAGAGCCCGACACGGGGCTTCAACCCATGGACCGTGAGATCATGACCTGAGCCTAAGTTGGCGTTAACCAACTGAGCCACCCAGGTGCCCCCATTTATGGATACTTTGATTGTTTCTATGTCTTGGCTATTATAAATGTTTATATTTATTTTGAGAGAGTGAGGGAGCATGCACATGTGCGCTC
Source organism: Panthera uncia (assembly GCF_023721935.1). Lineage (NCBI taxonomy): Eukaryota > Metazoa > Chordata > Mammalia > Carnivora > Felidae > Panthera > Panthera uncia. Next base: position 21,030,431 of record NW_026057579.1, on the reverse strand, counting down.
CAGTGAACAGGGGAGGGGCAGAGAGAGGGGGAGAGAATCCCAAGCAGATTGCACACTGAGAGCACAGAGCCCAACGTGGGCCTTGATCTCACGAACGATGAGATCATGACCCGAGTGGATATCAAGAGTTGGACACTTAACCAACTGAGGCACCCAGGTGCCCCTATATCTTGGCTATTATAAATTATGCTGTAATGAACATGGGGGTGATATATCTTTTTGAGTTAATATTTTCATTTTCTATGAATAAATACCCAGAAGTAGAAATGCTGGATCATATGGCAGTTCTATTTTTAATTTTTTGAGGAACCTCCATTCTGTTTTCCATAGTGGCTGTACCAGTTTACATTCCACCAACAATACACAAGGATTCCCTTTTCTCTACATCCTTGCCAATACTGGTCATTTCTTCTTAATAATTCCCATTCTAACAGATGTGAGGTGGTGTCTCATTGGTTTGCATTTCCCTGATTATTGGTGGTGTTGAACATCTTTTCATGTACCTGTTGGCCCTCAGTATGTCGTCTTTGGAAAAATGACCGTTCAGATCCTCTGTTCATTTTTTAATTGGATTTTTTTCTATTGAGTTATATGAATAATTCATATATTTTGGATATTAACTCCTAGTTAGATCCATAATTTGCAATTTTTCCTCCCTTTCATTATGTTGCCTTTTCATTTTGTTGATGGTTTCCTTTGCTATGTAGAAGCTTTTCAGTTTGATGTAGTCCCACCTGTTTATTTTTGCTTTTGTTCCCTTTGCTTTTGGTGTCAAATCCAAAAAATCATTACCAAGAGCAATGTCAAGGAGCTTACTGTCAATGTTGTCTTCTCAGAGTTTAGGTCTTACATTCAGGTCTTTAATCCATTTTATGTTAATTTTTGTGTATGGTGTACAAAAGCGATCCAGTTTTATTCTTTTGCATTTGGCTGTCCAGTTTTTCCCAGCACCACTGACTGAAGAGGCTGTCCTTTCCCCATTGTATATTCTTGGCTCCTTTGTCATTAAATTAATTGACCATATACGTGTGGGTTTATATCAGGGCTCTCTGTTATGTTCCATTGATCTATGGGTCTGTTTTTATGCCAGTACCATATTGTTTTGATTACTATAGCTTTGTAGTATAGTTTGAAATCAGGCATTGTGATGCCTCCAGCTATGTTCTTTCTCAAGGTTGCTTTGGCTATTTGGGCTTTTTTATATTTTGTGGTGCCATATAAATTTTAGGTTTGTTTGTTTTATTTCTATGAAAAATGCCATTGGAATTTTGATAAAGATTGCATTGAATCTGTAGATTGGTTTGGGTAGAATGGATTGTTTAACAATATTAATTCTTTCAATCCATGAGGATAGAATATATTTCCATTTATTTGTGTCTCCTTCAATTTCTTTCATCAGTGCAGGTCTTTCCCCTTCTTGGTTAAGTTTTGTTTTGTTTTTTTTTCAGCATAAGAAAACATAAACAGATGCTTTAGTTATAAAGCTTACATAAAACTTAGGAATTTTGCTTTCATTATTTTTTTCCACTGAGAACTTATATTTGGGACCTTCTTAGTTAAGTTTATTCCTAGGTATTTAATTCATTTTTGATGCAATTGTAAATAGGATCATTTTCTTTTTTTTTTTTTTTAATTTTTTTTTTCAACGTTTTTTATTTATTTTTGGGACAGAGAAAGACAGAGCATGAACGGGGGAGGGGCAGAGAGAGAGGGAGACACAGAATCGGAAACAGGCTCCAGGCTCCGAGCCATCAGCCCAGAGCCTGACGCGGGGCTCGAACTCACAGACCGCGAGATCGTGACCTGGCTGAAGTCTGATGCTTAACTGACTGCGCCACCCAGGCGCCCCAGGATCATTTTCTTAATGTCTGTTTCTGATAGTTCCTCATTAGCATATAGAAACACAGCAGATTTTTGTATATTGATTTTGTATCCTGCAACTTTACCTAATCCATTTACTCTAAAAGTTTTTTGGTGGAGTCTTTAGGTTTTCCGATATAATATGTCATCTGCAAATAGTGACAGTTTTACTTCTTCCTTTCCAGTTTGGATGCCTTTTATTTCTTCTTCTTACGTAATTGCTCTGACCAGGACTTCCAATGTTATATTGAGCAAAGGTGAGAGTAAACATCCTTGTCTTGTTCCATAGACAATGTTGCTGTGGGCTTGTCACATAAAGCCTTTATCATGTTGATGTACATTCCCTCTATACCCACTTTGTTGAGAGTTTTTATCATAAATGAATGTTGAATTTTGTATAATGCTTTTCTACATCTATTGAGATGATCATATGATTTTTCTCTTTCATTTTGCTATCGTGGTGTATCATATTGATTGATTTGTGAATGTTGAGCCATCCCTGCTTTCTGGAATAAATCCCGCTTGATCATCATATATCATCCTTTTAATCTATTATTGAATTTGGTTTGCTAGTATTTTGTTGAGGATTTTTTGCATCTGTGTTCAAAATATTGGGCTATAATTTTCTTTTCTTGTGGTGTCCTTCTCTGGTTTTAGTTTCAAGGCAATACCAGCCTTGGAAAATGAATTTGGAAATGTTCCCTCCTCTTATTATTAATATTTTTTTGAAGAGTTTGAGAAGGATTAATTCTTCTTTAAATGTATAGTAGAATTCACCAGTGAAGACATCTGATCCTAAACTTTAGTTTGTTGGGAGGTTTTTAACTACTGATTCTATCTCCTTATTAGTAATCAATCTATTCAGATTTTCTATTCCTTCATGATTCAGTTTTGGTAGGTTGTGTGTTTCTAAGATTTATCCATTTCTTCTTTTTAAAAAATGTTTCTTAATGTTTATTTTTTGAGAGAGAGAGAGAGAATTCAAGCAGGGCAAGGACAGAGTGAGGGGGACTTAGGATCCAAAGCGGGCTCTACATTGACAGCAGCGAGCCTGATGTGGGGCTCAAACCCACAAACTGCAAGATCATGACCTGAGCCAAAGTCAGACTTTCAACTGACTGAGCCACCCAGGTGCTCCTATCCATTTCTTCCATGTTGCCAAATTTGTTGGCATAACTGTTGATAGTAGTCTCATGTCCTTTGTATTTCTGTGGTATCAGTTGTAATGTCTCCTCTTTCATTTATTTTATTTATTTCGTTCTAATTTTATTTATTTAAGTGTTCTCTCTTCTTTTCTTGATGAATGTAGCTAAAGGTTTTTCAATTTATCTTTCCAAAGAACCAGCTCTTAGTTTCATTTACCTTTTCTTTATTTTATTATTTTTTATTTTAGAAAGAGAGAGAGTGTGAGTGGGGGAAAAGGGGCATAGGCAGAGAGAGAGAGAGGGAGGGAGAGAGGGTGAGGGAGAGAGAGAGAGAATTTTAAGCAGGTGCTATGCTCAGCATGGAGCTTGATGCAAGGCTTGATCCCACAACCCTGGGATCATGACCTTAGCCGAAGCAAGAGTCAGCTGCTCAACCAACTGAGCCACCCAAGCACCCCTCATTTACCTTTTCTATTGTCTTTTTACTACTTATTTCTGCTCTGATCTTTGTTATTTCCCACTTTCTACTAACTTTGGGCTTCATGTTGTCTTCTTTTTCTAGTTCTTTGAGGTGCAAATATTATAGATCTAGCAACCTAAAATAAGGTTGAATCCTTCAGTTCCAATTCCAAATTGCTTGGGATGAAACTCTGATGGTCCAACTTAGGAACACTCCTGTTCCAATCAACTGCAGTCAGGGAGATAGAATCAAAGTGTGTAAATATGTCTGACTGGATCTACTCTTGTGATTTTGGCATTTAATGTCTGGAGGAAAAAAGGAAAGGAGGAACAATATAAACCTGACAGATATGACAAAAGATTTCTCCTGTAATATTTTTGTCAGGCAGACATTGGCACTGATGGCAATTTTCTTATGAAAGAAAAAAAACAAATATCAAAATGTCTCTGCAATATGCTAAGAGTCTTTGGGACTTTTGTTATGGTGGCCACGATATATTTTAGTTTTTTCAGATGCTTAAGGAGAAGCTGTTTGATTTATCATTTGGGACAAGAGAGAGTAACTGAAATTATATTACAACTCTAGCATTCTCTTTTTAAGTTCAGTGTTCTTTCCCAGAGCAGTGACAGTGACACTGTTAGAAGTTAAAACAAAAAATATAAAGTTCTAGGGGTGCCTGGGTTGCTCAATCTGTTAATTGTCTGACTCTTGACTTTGGCTCAGGTAGTGATCTCATGGTTTGCAGGATCGAGCCCTTCATCAGGCTTCTTGCTGGCAGTGCAGAGCCTGTTTGGGATTTTCTCTCTAACCCTTCCCCTCCCACCCCCCCTCCCTCCGCTCTCTCTCTCAAAATAAATAAATATATACATGTATACAAACAATAAAATAAAAATAAAATTCTATCCTCCAACCAACAAATTTTAGTTAGAATTATGGTAACTTCTGGGCACCTGAGTTGGTTGAGCATCCAACTCTTGATTTTGGCTCAGGTCATGATCTCAGGGTCATGGGATCAAGCCCTGCATCAAGCCTCAAGCCTACTTGAGATTCTCTCTCTCTCCCTTTGCCCCTCTCCCCAGCTAATGCTCTCTCTCTTTTTCTCTAAGAAAGAAAGAAAGAGAGAAATAAAGAAAATAAAGAAAGGAAGGAAGGAAGGAAGAAAGAAAAGTTATGGTAACTTCTTAGGGATTTACAAAAATGTCCTTGAACTTTGTGTCCTTCAAATTTAGCCTTGCTTTTAATTTGATGTAGTGCACAGTCTGAATTGATTTGTTTTGTCATTCATATAGTAAGTCTCAGCACAGGGAGCAGGTTTTGACATGTACTAGAAGCTCACACTGAACTCTCAATACTTAGAAAATAATAATTAATGATTAGGTACTGGGTATTTGGCACAAAACTCTAATTAACTTTAAGAGCTATTTTGGTGTATGATGAAAGTGAGATGTGAAAAACTTTTCATGGCTTCTTAGAAGGAGTCAGCAATGTATCCATTGGCTGAGAAATGCTGAAATTTGGAATACATAAATATAGTTGCTTGACGAATGTGAACATCAGGTGGTTCTCATGTTAGGAGTTGTAAAAACATTTATACTAGAATAAATGTCATCAAGATTGAATTAAGAGTTTAGAGGCCCTAAAATTAAAGTACCCATGTGTGAAATTAAAACAAAACACCAGTATACACTAAACTTTAAAATCAGGAAGTCCAATTCTATGATTTGTTTATCTTGTCATTTTGCATGGTGATTTTTGCAATGCTTTTTTTTTTTAACTCTTCAATATTGAAGTATTTCCAAATAATTGTGTGTGTGTGTACCCCCACATGCATGCATGAATACAGTGTGTGCATGTTTGCACACATGCAGATATGCATGATCAAGGCATGCCTTTGCTTCAAGTACCCTAAGATATGCTTAGTCTGCTTCTTGGATAATCCACGGTGGCTACACCATGTTCTTCAGAACTCGGAACATTAAGTGGATTGTATGGATTTTGGTTCCAATTACAGAAAATTTGAATAGATAAATTGGCAAGCAAGGACACTACACCAAGGGGCAACTCCTTTACGACTCCTCAAAAGACAGCTGTGCCTGGTGTCTTCTACCCAATGTAGTAGGGGCTCAGATTCATATTGGAGCATAAGAATTTTGCTCCGATATGATCCTGATTGAGGAGCAAGTGAGCAGCTGGTGAAGGCCTTTTCGTGTGATGGTTCCTAACTTCTTCAACAAAAACTCTTTTCATTATTTCCCCTCCTGATTTGAAATATTTTTTAAAAATGCATTTAATATTTAAAAGTTTGTTGTATGTAAATGCATATTAAAATGCCCTTTACAAGGGGCGCCTGGGTGTCTCGGTCAGTTGAGCGTCCGACTTTGGCTCGGGTCATGATCTCACAGTTCGTGGGTTCGAGCCCCACCTCGGGTTCTGTGCTGATAGCTCAGAGCCTGGAGCCTGCTTCAGATTCTATGTCTCCTTCTGTTTCTGCCCCTACCCCGCTCACGCTTTGTCTCACTCTGTTTCTCAAAAATAAATGTAAAAAAATAATAAAAAAAATAAAATGCCCTTTACGAAAAGAAATTAAGAAAATAAGAATCTTCAGACTTAAACTGTCAGAATACAACATTGCATAAGAAAAAATAGTTAGAAATTACTTTAAAGAAATGGAATGGCTCCGGTTCTGAGCAATATGACTGTAGATGTTAAGGGTGCAATCTGAAGGAAACGGAGGTTTGTTAGTCTGGGGAGATTTTTATTACAGGAGAATCTCTGAGATAATATCTGGCAGTGCCCATCCATCTACTATTGTCCTAGGAAGAGAGAATCTCAGACTTGTGTTTATAGTTCATGGCAAGGCCATGTTTATTGAGAAGGTTACTGCCTGCCTGCTTGAGTCAGTTCCCATTAAACTTTCCAGTTACTGCCTGCCCCTACTTTGATTCCAGGCCTAGCAAGCAGCATTCTAATCACAGTCTGGTTCCCTATGTCACCACACAAGGAAAAACTGTGCTGGTCATGCTTGGAGTGCTGTTCTGGCCTATGTGACTGTGATCATTCTCAGCACAAATTAATACATCGTCCTAGTTTGTTCATCAGTGAATTTGAATCATGAGAGATGATCACAGATGGGCTGACAAATGGGATTTCAGAGCCAGCAAGGCCGAGAGCCAAGGAACTTCACCAAGGAATGTGGCCTTTAGACTCGTGGAGGGCCAAGAGTGTGTCCAATTCATCTCTATCCCCAGCTTGCAGCACAGGGCCTGGGACCCAGCAGAAACTCAGTGCTCACTTATCTAGGTTAGACATTCATTAGTATTAAAGCCCATTTTATAATTGCAATCTCATTTTATAGTTACTCAAAAGCGTTATGTTCATCAATGAGAGACTTACACAATACTTTTAAAAAGTTACGTAGGTAATATACATTTTTAAGAAAATTATAAAATATAAATAAAAGGAAAAAGTAGTTATCCACATTTCAATTACTTAGAGAAAACCATTGTTAACTTTTTGGTACATACCCTTTGAGACTTTTTTAATGCATAAAACATTAAATATATATATATATATATATATATATATATATATATAT